>NW_020523478.1:0-56519 GCF_003368295.1 Carassius auratus
CAATGACAGACTCGCAGAAAATATGGCCTTGGTTTTGCTTTTTTTTCTAAAGGACCCCACCCACGCTATCCCCCCTTCACAAAATTGTAACACACACTGAACTCTACGTCAAATAGTTTTACACTCAACCAATCACGGACAATAGCATTTGGCAACTTACATCTCAATGTCCAATCATCTACAGACTGTCATGTGACACAAAGCCCCGCCCATTTGTGGAATCATTGAGAGCGGGAGTGGAGCTACAGCGATTCAGCGGTGACCGGCGCAGATCCACCCAGCTGGAGGATCCGGAGAGAATTCTGAAGCGATACGAACGCTCCTTACGTGGACTGGCTTCCTTTATTTCTTCTTAAGATTTTAAAGAAGGTATGTACGCATTCACTTTGCTCACAATGCAAAGGTTGCAGATTTAGATCATAAAATCAACGCAAAAGCTGGTGGCAGCTGCTCATGAAATGAACTGTCACCAATAAGTTATTCATAAAAGTGCTTTTTCTGCAGTATGATCGATTCAGCAGACAAATATATTGTATTTTATTTAGCTGTTTCGTGTATTACATTATTTGTCAGAGTAAAATGATCCTGTTAGAAATGTACATATAGGAAAAGTTAAATATATCTGATAGCAGGAGGCTTCTTGTCTAAATTCTGATACATGAGTTGCAGATACAAAGATCTCTAAAAGACATTTTTTGCCTCTCAGGGTGTAACATCCCCAACACTATGGTGGTTATCCTTGACCTTTCCTTAATTATTACGACTGTTCTCTTTATATGTTCACTGAATTATGATTTATTGCCACAATCCTCTGGAAATATTTATCTTATTTATATTTTATTGCCAATAGCGATCTCTTCTACACCATTAAAAAAGATAAAACTGGAAAAAAAAATCATGTTTTAAAATAAAAATAAATATTAAGATATCTTTTTCCTTTGTCATTTAAAAATTTCATTCAATTCATAAAAGGGTTAATGTGTAAAGTACATTATAAAAAGGGATTTTCATAGCTGTAAATAATACGAAGATTATTAAAAGAGTGTTTCAATAAAAAAAATACTAATTCAGTCTTCAAATTTTAAAAATTAATTAAATGTTACTTGCCAATTTTTTGCAATCTATTGTGAAATGTACCTAATAGAAGTTTGCGAGTGAAAACTGTTTCTAAACCAGTTTCTTTTTAAGGAGACACTGGAATAGTTACGACACATTTAGTTTCAACATGTTTAACTCACTTTTATGTGCTATGTATCTCAAATGTTAATATAGTATTCCCAGGTTTGTCTGCAACAAATTAAAGTAGTTTGGAAATGTACAGTTTACCTCAAGCTATGTAAATTAATGTAAAACACAAAGAGTGCTATTGCTAGTATTGTCCCCAGTGTGGGCCCCAATTAAAAACACAGACATTTAAAATTATGTGCATCCATTTATTGTGGAAATCAAATTTCTTAATTGTAAACGTTCTCATTTTTAAAGTGGTAAGCTTATTAAAACCGTTTTTATTTTAAAATGCATTTAAAATGGGACCACAAATGTAGGTGTATACACTGTCCATTTTGAGCAATCTTTGTGGCTCTAATAGATCAACCCTCATCGTCTGCTCCGATTTGAAATTTCTAGTTTTTCTAAATGTGTAGATGAAAAGCTTGCTCCAGAACACCTGGATTTCACTTTCACCATTGTCAGGTCTGATCATAAACAGTTGTGTGAGTCATCTCAGCACTAAGACTCTCATCATCACTGCTGCATCATTAGATTAAATCAGTAAACTGATGCTCGTATGTGGGGCTGAAGATAAACGTAGCTTAGTGACAAGTTAAATGTGCATGATTACCTTTAATCTGGGTTTCAGTTTCATTGTTCACTTCAGTTTTTTTTCTACAGTAAATGTTACTTCTTAACTACAGCAGTGATGTGTTTTGTGCAGACGAGTCACTGTTTAAAAGAAAAAGGAGATTATGTGCTGAAAAACTGAATCAAGTTGATCCTTCAAATCCATCTGGTGTTGTTGACAGGATCCAGATGTGTCTTCTTCCAATATATGAAATCTGTTTGTTGCCGTTCCGGTCTGCAGTGAGATAAATTGAGGTCACGGAAAGCTGCAACAGACCGAAAAAGACGAATAAATATATTACAGGCTGTGTGATTATATCTGTACCGAAAAGCAAACACCTCTCCACACACACACACACACACACACACACAGTCTCCACCTTCTTTGTCTGTCTCCCGGGTTTATCTCCACCTACTGCCACCCGCAGAGACACCTGAACACAGAAATAACGATATAACAGCAACGGGCGTCTGAAAACCCCCTCCTCTCTTTCTCTGTCTCTCTCTCTCTCTCTCTCTCTCTCTCTCTCTCTCTCTCTCTCTCTCTCTCTCTCTCTGTCTAGCACACAGCAAACATGCCCAAAAATGTCAGAAAGGGCTTCTATTCTTTCATGAATGGGGGACACAAAGTGTGAAAAAAGCCACAAATCCAATGTTTTTAATCTCTGGTATATCTGCAGGAATAAGATACACTGGCCTCAGAAAGTATTTCAACATTTAATAATGTCATTGTAAGAATGCCATTGAATTAAAAAAATATTCTTTAATGAATACATTTTAAATTACAACGCTTAAGCACACGTATGCAAGCAAAACATTTCACAAATAGATGTTGTTTGATTTTTAGATGGGAAGAGAATAAATACTGTTTAAATTGAAGAAAAACCTATTTGGACTTTAGAGTTTATATAATTTTTCAGAGAATTTGTTCCGAGGGAAACCTCATTTGGTTTAATCTAATGTGCAAAATTAGAATGCTGTCTTGCACAAGACATATAAAATAGAAGAACACAGAAGTAAAAAAATCTCAGCGACCCCAAAAGTTTGAACATGTAGTGTACAAGTGTGAGCCTTTAGATGGAACACAAAACAGTATCTCCATAGAGCAAAAAAGCACACAGCAAAGGACAACACACTAATGAGAGACCGTTTTGTATTGTCCAGAGTGTGAACATTTTACTTCTACCAATGTTATAAAATAGTTTGAGCTCAGCTCTTTTAAATTTCTCAGAAATCCAAGAACCCTTGTAGGAGGTAAACACATTGACTGTTTATTCAAGTAAAAATGAAAGATGTAGTTTTGTGTGTGGTATTCAGCAGCATAAATGTGGCCATTCATCACGAACAGTGAAAAGCAGTCACCCATTCAACAATATTTTCACACACACAGAAGTCAAGGCAGCTCTAAAATCTGTAGAATGCTTGGGGTGTCTTGAGGGAAACCACGCCCATTCCAAGTCTCAACAAAATCCATCCGCACACACAAATACAGATAACATACCTCAATATGTGGTTGTGGTGTTTTGGGGAAAATATTCCAGAATGGGCTGCACTTCAAAGAGATGTTCATCCATTCTGTCTAAGGAACTAAAATGAACAGGAACACCTCAGGGGGAATATGACACCAGCTGCTAAAACGCCTTCTTGGTTTTTGTTCTAATGCTTTTTCTGGGTGCGCTTGAGCATGTGCGCTCACATATGTAGACTCCATCTAGAGGCTTCGCTATTTCCAGGGCTGGGTTATGTGGCATCCACACTGTAATCTTTTGAGTGGAGAGGATGTTGAGATGGATTATTGAAGCCCCAGCATGCTGCGTGTGTCATTACCGTGGAGAGATCAGCACAGTGAGGTTAATGAGCCAATCTGCATATACTTTGTCCCCATCTGGAGCGTTTGGGTGGTGTGGGGCTATGCGTTACCAGCATCCCTCCATCTACATCACCAACAACCCTTAACATAGCAAATTATTTATGCTAACGATTTTCTACTCTTCACTGAAAACTTACAACACAAGTTCAGCCTCCCTGGCGCATTACTATGGTTGGTTGGTAAAAATCGCACTAAAACCGTATGGTTTCGGCTGCAGTGACACATTTATGTACAGTTAAAATATGGGATTTTATGTACAATTTCCATTACCTGCTGCTCAGTCATAGTGTGTGATTGTATGCTTCTTTTTTTATAGTTTGGTGTTAAAATACCTTTTCTTATACTAGCTTTCAGAGACAACTAGAAGTAAGCTGTCCGTAGGTTGATTTCCTTAAACTGTAAATACCCTGTGTCTTTGTGTGCTTTCAAAAGTCTTTTTGAGTAACAACATTGGCTCAGTCAATGTCATGAGTTTAAGGTGGGACTGTTACTGTTTTTTGAACAGTGGCAGATGGGAGGAAACTTTCCATGAATGGAAACCATCATTTCTGCATTTCCTTTTAATGTCACTAGTGATGTAGAAATTACATGCAGTCATTTTAATTGGAATTAAAATAGCCATCATTGAATTTGAGTGGAATGCATCCTTAACCAATTTGCTGCCTTTGAAAGACTTCTAGAAAGAGCTGGACTGGGGTGTTTTAAAGACTGTGAGTCAGAATTAAATATATCAGTTTTAGTTTTTAATCTGAGCACACTCTTTAAAAATAAAGGTTCTTTGTTGGAACAGTGGTTCCATGAAGAATCTTTAACCTCCATAGAACCTTTTTGCATAAAAGGTTCTTTATAGTTAAAAAAAAGTTATTTAGATTAAAATGTTCTTCTCACTTCATTCACTGAGAAGTTCATTGGGGAACCAAAATGGTTCTATGGCGTTCAAAGCAACCTCTTTTTTTGGAACCCTTATTTTAAGAAAAACACTGCATTTCCATGCCCTAGAGCGAAAAACTACACACTTTGTCGGTTTGAGATATGACTGATGTCAGATCTCTTAGACTATGATTGACTGTGACAGATGGGTTTGGTTGGACTATGCTTAGAGAGAAAACCAAATGTGAAAATTATAATTATCCAAAAACTGAGCCAATCTACTCCGTTCCAGTTTTGGTGTAGTGACTCCTTTTTTTTTCTAGGCAGTTTAAAAGTTGTCAGATGTTAATGTCATTAATTTCAGCTTCCAATCCAAGTTTTTTTTTTTTTTTTGCAGTGTAGTGTTGAAAATTCAGTGACACTTCTACTGACAAGTGACGTTCTGCTTTCGCACATGGTGGCTGGAGATATACTCAGGGTTTTTTAAGGTTTTTTTAGTTTGGGAAATGTAGGCGGTAATTGTAAGTGTGCATTCACAAATTAGCTATAAAGATCTTAAATTGTCTTAAAAACATCTACAATAAGACATTCAATTGAGTGGTAAACAGCTTCTGATGAAATAATGTGAAATTGTTAAAGCATGTTATATTATTCTTTTCCCCAAAACCCATGGTAAAAATGTGTTTAATCAAAGACCAATTTTGATACAATTGTGAAATTGATACACCAAAATTTCTCCTATGAGCTGAATTGAAGAAACAGGTGAAATTGATTTTAACCCTGTTTTCTCATTAGAAACTGATCAAAGGCCATTGTAAACACGTCTTGAGAACATTTTCTGAAGGTGCTGACAGTAGAATGTGCCATGTGTTTATGACTGAGCATTTAACCACAGACATCTTACACAGCAGTTTCCCAAAAGAACACCTCTGCATTAGGAAATTAAGAAAACAAAATAAATGAGAGCAAAGAAATGCAATACCTTTTAAACCAACCTCATCCAAATGGCTAATAATGAAACTGCAAGATGTCTGTTTGCATGAAACCTCTGGCTGTAATCTGTGATCTGCAGACTCAATAAGTTGAAACCTTTTGAAGAGCAACCACATACACATGCAGTTAAAGAACACTGTGTTCTACTGAGTGTCTATGGCATAAACAGAAAGCGACAATTCCTCTTTTTTTTTCTCACTTCCAAAAGACAACCACCCAGCTAGTCTAAACCATTAGAACATTTCACCCCCCCCCCATTACCCATAATGCTGTAAACCCCACTAGGCACAGTGTGGGACCCTACTGCTGTAGGATACACAAGCAATGAGCCGTTCATTTCTCTTATTTCGTTTCCTTTTCTTTCTCTCCATCTCTTTCTTTACTTGTTACCCCTCTCTGTGTGAAAAATGAGTGAGGACTGTTAGAGAGTTATGCCAGGGAAAAAGAAAAAGAGGCTGTTTTGCTAAATTAATCTGCTTGGAGACAAAATGATGGAACTGAATATTTAGTTACATTAGTTTTTTATGTTAATGATTGTGGTGTTTGCTTATTATTATTTTTTTCTTCATTTTTAATAATTTTTTTCCCCAAAATGTAGTAAAGAGAAAAACATATTTTACAATCTTTCCACATAAAGAGAACCAGCTTGTTTCAATGCAAACCCTTAATGGGAATGACATTTCACTTGTATTTTATCATGTATATAGTGTTAGCACGCGTGTCTTGATGCCACATGATCATATGAAACATGCCAGGGCTGAGTTTCAATTCAAACAAAGGTTTTGGCATAAAGTGAATTTTCTTTTTATTTCTTATTTTTCCTCATTAAAGCATGCTCTTTTTATAGACTTCTCAATTTGTCTTCAGTAGAAGCCACCAATTTGTCTTGTTTCAGCAGACGCCAAAGCAGATGCTGCTTTTTGCACAAAAAAACGTAATGACTCAAATTTTGGGGCTCTTACAGTGGAGCATGCCCATACTCCGATTTCTCTGTAGTTTTGAAAGGATGCAAAAATACATTTAATGATTTGACTTTCTTAACATGACTTTAATTATAAATTTTTTATGTTTTTTTTTTCTTCTAATTAGTCTGAGCCTAAAGAGCGGTTTAAACCTGAAGTGATGTCTTTAAAGCTAACTACATAACAACAAAAAGGAACTATATTGTTGGAATCACTTTTTTTATCCAGATGAATGATAAAATCATTTACAGTCAAGCAGAATCATTTGAGCGTTTAAATGAAGCATATAAAGTGACAGATGACAAAGCTGTAGCATGTGTTTAGAATAAACAGAACGTTATCGTCTGCTGGTGTAGATGCTAATGTAGTTATCATTCTTGGTGTGAATAGCCCTTCTGGCGGCATTTTAAAAATGTTTCTCAAAATGGTTCAACTTGATCAGCTGTTGTTCGCAGTTTCTGGAAGTCAGAATACTGATGTTTTCATTAGCACCATGTGGCCGACTACTAACCGACATCACCAAAGTGTGGACTTTGAGACAGGACTTTGGGACAGGACTTTTGACAGTAGTCAAAGAATATTGTTAGCATTTCTTTTGAACTATAGTACTTGGCTCTCAAATGATTTTGAAAGCTTGCTGAAATAATACAATTTATTTGTGTACCATTTTTCATGAATACTGTTATAGTCTGCATTTTCCCATCACTGAAAAGGCTAAAAAAATAAATCATATTTTATATTTAATGCCCGATCCGATTCTCATTGTTTGCCAGATTAGAAAGGAAACTCTTATTGTTTGACATTTAAAATTGAAGCTTGTAATGGCAGCCTCATGGTAAACCCTTCTATTAGACGTGCATTTCTTCATACAGTATGTCCATATGGAGACGGCATGAACAGGAAATGGCATGCATTCCTTTTGTCCTATTATAAAATAAACTCCAGTGTGCACTTCCTGCAGAGGCGTTGAGAAGAGAGAAAATGGGTGAAGAGGGAAAAGAACAGAAGCAGAGGAAATAAAGATTGTAGTGTTGAACTTAAATGGGCTCCGTTACACTCAGGGGTCTCTGCTGTGATTTGATGAATCCTCGTGTGGTGGTGTTGGCTTGTAAATCACACGCCATGTTTCCTTCTTTTGTAAAGAAGATTAAAGCTCTTTGTGTTGCCACATACATCCCTCAGTTCTGCACTTCCTGTCAACAAGACATGTGATTGTTTGGCCAGTGTGTGAGGTTGCCATTTGTCATAGGCTTTGTGAATTTTTGCGACAGCCCTGCTTCCACCTTCTGCTGGCTTTTTGCAAGTTCACCTGAGGCTGTGTGAGACATGTCCTGGCATGAGGTTGTTTATTGAATATTCATGTTTTACAGAGAGACCAATGGTGTATATATACCATTGATATGGCATCTTCAAATTTATCAGTAATGATGTGTACAGACAAAAGATAATTATGGCTATATTCACAATGCTTTTGCTGATAAAATAAAATTATGCAACATATTAACAAAATTTCTCTGGTTTAAAAATGTATTCATCTCTGCAAATCAGTTCAATGAATTGATGAATCAAAGATTTTCATGATGGTCCCACCAGACATTTTTCATATATTTAAACATTTTTGTAAAGATGCATACAAGTAAATATTTCTGTTCACTTAATTATATTATATTGGTGCATATAATTCAATGCTATTATTGTTTAAACTACTGAAATAATAATTTAAATACAATAAAATAAAATTATCAAACAAAACACTTGTTTAAATAAAATAAAATAATAATATACTAAAACTAAAACTGAAATAAAAAAGACAAAGGCACAACTAAATTACTAATATGTGAAATAAAATAGTTAATTCTTAAAATAAAAGAAAACTGAAAATATTAAAATATTCAAAAAATATGAATAAATAAAATGATATGATAAAGGTAATATTAAAATAACACTGATATAAATAAAAATATTATCTTTCTTCTATTTATTTAACAGCTGTGTTTTCTTCTCCTTATTGGCTTATAGGGAGAAAAAAAAATCAAAAACAACAAATTCATAATTATACAGAGATATATATTGAATATCATAAGATTTAAAAATATCAAGATGCATTTGTAACATTGCACAGCCCCATGTTTTACGAGGTTCTTTCAGGCCAGGCTGTCTTGTATCAGTCATATGGTTTTCTGCAGTGCTCTGTAATCCAGGGCTTCATCTTTTGTGGATGTGGCTCTGGTGCCCGACGGTCTGTCCCTGTCCTTTTGTTTAGGCCTACCATAGCTGTGCACTTTCTCTTTTATGACCGTATTTTCGGGCGGGGATGCCATGTGATTTTTTTTTTTTTTTTTCTTTTTTTAACTGTGTTTCAGCTGCTCTGGGGCCAAGAAGTTCGAGCATGATCATGTAAGAGTGTGACTTGTGTGTGTGTTTCAGAAGCTGTGCAGGACAGTAGAAGCTGTTGAAGTTTTGACTGTGGGTTTCAACTCTCCCTCTCACCCACGCTCTGTCTCCAAAAGCTGCAGGGGTTTCGCTGAGTTGGCAAAAACGCGTCGCGACGCAGCAACAGAAATAAACTGTCAGCCTTCAAGAGCTCCAACACACGCACATCTTGTCCTCATTGGACCTCCAAGTAAGAGCTGTGAGGATAAGATACTACAGTGTTGAATAAGAAAAACAGTAAAATGAGGAGCTTTCCAAAAGTTATATATTTTACAGAAATGATTGTTTGGGTTTTGGCTCCAGGCCCTTCATATAAGGGATTTATTGGAGTTTGCGTGTTCCAAGAAAAATGAAGTTATGTTGCATATAAGGGCTCCATACATCCTCATGCGAACCCTGACCGTAACTATATTTAAAAATGACCATATAATGACTTTCCATGTATAAGCTACATCAGTGGAACAGCCTCTTTTGTGAATCAGAAATGAGAGAAGAGGGAATGATGGAAACCTAGAATCTGTTCTCTCAACACACACGGAGACATCATCACATCTGCAAGGCATTGGTCTCTCAGACTGACATCAGGTTTATTTTCATTAATACGCTCATACACATTCTTGCATGTCCATTCCCACAGATTTATGTCCTTTTAATGTAGTTGCCGCTATGTGAGGGAGGCAGGGTGAAAGCTTTACGTCTGTCTGCCGTGATCCGTGGCATAAACAGTCTCCCTGTGCTCTGGAATCCAGCCACTCCTACAGGCTTTGGAAAACGGGGCATTCGGGGTGAAAGGAAGGGGCAGTGTTTGTTGTATCTTCAGGTTAACAGTTTTATGTTTGGTTGTTTTTAAGTTTTGGTTGATCTATGTTTTAAGGTGGGGTTGCTTAATTAGTGCTTTCAGATTGGTAGTTAGTTTAATAGTGGGGTTGCTTAACTGGTTTGTGGTTTTCATTGGTTGATGTTTTTTTTTAATTGGTGGTTTTATTCAAGTAGAGCTATAATTTCTATATTTTTTTGTGTAAAAGAAGTTAATAGCCTACTTTTATTGAGTAATGATGATTTAAATTGATCGTAATTGACAGGAAAGACATTTATAACGTTAAAAAGTTTTGTTTTAAATAAATGTTGTTCTTAGAACTTTCTATTGATCAAAGAATACAGGGAGAGAAAAAATGAATTCTGGTTGCCAGAAAAATATTAAGCAGAACAACTGCTTTTGACATTTATAATAATAAGACATGTTTCTTGAGCAGAAAATCAGGATATTAGATTGATTTCAGAAGGATCGTGACCGTGAAGCCTGGAGTTTAATAATATAGAAAACTTTGAAAGGCTGTAAATTGCAATAGTATTCCACAGATTAACTGTTTTTACTGTATTTTAGGTCAAACAAATGCATTCTTGGTGAGATGTCTTAATGAGCCCAGAATTTTGCTTGTGTTGTGTACGTGATTTCAATTCATCTATCTTTTACCAGTTTTGAGCATAGAAAGAGAAAAAAAGCTCCATATTACACTATATAAGCTTTCCAATCACTTGCATGTACTAGAATATGGGATATATCTTTAAATATATTTAGACGATTAAACAGATTTTTATAAACCCATTAAGTATAAAAAAACACTTTAATAAATGTATTAATTTATTTATTTATTTTTCATTTAGAATTCTGTAGTTCTGGTGGCTACCAGCAGTGGCGATGTTTAATTGCTGTCTGACTTTAAAACAACTGTATGTGTTTTTTTTTTTCTTACCCCCTACAGTGGAGTGAGTCAATTTTACTGTCATAAATATACAGTATTACAGTGTATAGCTGTAAATGCGCATTCTTCGTTACCGTAAAGCAATCTGGTCTTTTTGTGTAATTTCATACCTTCTCAGTTCTCACTAATCTTTTATACTTCCAAACCAGAAGTTTTAGAGTAGTTTTGGAAAGAAACAGAAGCCATTCACCTTATTAGAAGTCGGTGTATCATTAGCACTGATGTTTCACCATAAACTTGAGAAAAAGGTGAGAATGTTTTATTGATTGCGAAGATTAACTTTTTGTTTAACTTTAGTTAAATTTATTAGAAGCAGGCTAGCTGATTTGGTAAGAAAACATTTTTTATGCTGGTTAAAAGTCTCTTCACATCCCGATAGCAATCACTAAGTTCAGTGGTCTAAATGTATGTATTTTAATCATCTGTGGATGGTGTAGGACCATAAAATGTTCGTCCAATCTCATTCCTCAGCCCGATGGGATTTTATGCTTTTAGAACTAGTTTGCTATTGCTAGCCTTTCCGAAATCTCCTAGACTAACTTTAAGTGAAACTATCCAGTGACTTACAAATGGGCCTTTACAGTAGTCCTTGTAGTTTAGTTGGTAGTTTGGAAATGTACTTGTCAGTAGTCTGCCTCTCACTTCTCTCTTTGTCTCTTTGTGTTGCTGTGTGAGGGTTTTGAATGAACTCTGTGGTGATTAAAAGGAAACTGAGAGTCTGAGTGCTGATTTGCCAGAGATTGAATGGGTTGTGGGTTGTCCAGCCACTGATTTTTACAATAGGAAACATTGTGCATTGGCAGGTCTGACAAACATCCTTTTGTCTGCAGTGTAGAAAACAGCTGTGTACGTGTAATTGAGCGATTGGGTGTGTGCACGCTGTGGGGCTGGGGGTGACACAGTCCCAGACGGTCTCTGAGTTCACGTCTGTAGCAGGTGACCCGTAGAAAGGCTTCGGGCTGATAGCAGAGCCAAACTCATTGAAATCCTGACAGCACTCTAAATGCCTCTTGTAGACACACACACTAATGCATGCATATACACTCTCTCCTATGGGGTTATTGGAACAATGCAACCAGCGACTCGGGGCTGCATTCCTGAAGGTTTAGGGGTCAAAGGTTAAACTGGGGTTTACCTTTTTGAGCTAAAAACTAAAACAAACTTGAGAGGCAGTGAACTCGGAGAGTCTGGGCACTTGAACTGTTTTCCTCTTGGTTAAACGCCTAGAATTTGACAATATGACACATTTTACTGTTTAGCTGGAACAACTGTGGTTAATAGACCCTGAAATGGTTACACTACTATTCCACAGTTGTGCCAACCGTTTTCAACACTGATAATAATAATACATGTTTCTCAAGCATATGCAGGTCAGCATATTAGAATGATTTCTGAAGATTCATGTGTCCCTGAATATTGGAGTAATGGTTGGTGAAAATTCAGCTGAAAATGAATCTCATAATAAACCCCAAAATGGTCGTCAGGATCCTAAAGCAAAATGTCTATGTGTTGGCCTGAAAAGGTTAATTTTGGGATAATGATTGCTAAACTGAAATACGTAGACTAGCAGTCATTATACAAAAATATCTGTCTGCTCAGTGCCTTGATTGACCAATCGGCAAAAGGATATAGAATTATTTAAAGTGTTTGTTTCCAAGATGCACAGCATTCATTTAGTGAATTCTCTTCATTTGAGCTTCTCTTTGCATTGTTTCCTAGTGAGGGCTGATCGGGTTAGCTGGTTTTCCAGTCCCCTACTTTATTTCCAACCTTAAAGTTGAACCTCATGGCACCTGCGGCACTGTGAGAACATATCGCTGTGGAAAATCAGGGAAGCTTCTCTTTCATCTCATCAGATCGTCTGGCATGCCGTCACTGTCCAGCAGAGCCGCACAGCTTCAAAAGAGCATCTTGTCTTCAGTGATCCTTCACAGCACAGCGAAGGCAAGAGAGACGGCATCATAATGCAATACTTGATTCTGATTGGTCAGTCATGACATGCTGTCAAAAAATTTTTTTTTTAATGACTGATGATGATACGGTAACTTTAAAAACACTAAATGACACTAAATGCCATCAAAAAAAGCTAATTTCATTTGAGCAAACCAATTAGAGCAAACAATAACTCATTTTAACAAATTAACAAACCAATAATTTTGTTAAATATATCAGACTTTCCAACACTACTTATCAATCAGTGAATTATTTGTTAAAATAGAGCAAATTGAGATCTATCACAACATCTATCAGTGAATCATTTTCTTAAACTGAATAAACAAATCAGTTCATTAAAATGAATCAGAAATCCCAGAACTACGTATCAATCAGTACATCATGTTTTAAAAAAGAAAAAAGTGATTCACTAAAATAAACTGATCTATCCCAGCATGACATTTATCAGTGAATCCTTTGTTTTGAAATTAACAAACAAATTGATTTGTTGAAATGAGTCAGATTTCCAAGCACAACATATCACTCAGTGAACTTTTTTTTTTAAACAGAACAGATTGATTCAGTAAAATGAATTGATCTGCCTCGCACAACATCTATAAATGAATTATTAGTTTGAACATAACATTAAAAAAATAAAAATAAAAATCAACTTGTTAAAAAACGAACTGGACATCCCTGTACTACTTATCAATCAGTGAATCATGTTTTAAAACAGAACTACAAAGTGATTCTCTACAATGAACTGATCTCCCCAGTACATCTATCAATCAGTTTGTTTGAACTGATTCAACTGAACAAACAAATGATTTACGACTCAGACTTCCCAGTAAACCATTGTTTTAACTGATTTATATAGTCACCCTTCATTTCTATTTAGTTTCTATTTCTATTCATATCCATTTAATTACTCTTCATTTCCAAATTTAGTTCTATTAGTTTGATTAGTTTGGACATCATGTAGTTTTCCTCTCTCACAGTAAAGCCACGTCCACAGCGGTGGAAACCACAGGTGGCTGTAGAGGACGGAAGCATTCTGAGATACATCAGGTGTGAACGTGTTCCTGATTGCCTCCTGTCCGCTGCGGCAGCGATGTGTAATCAGCGCTGATAGACGAGCTGCCCGACCACGGCTTGATGCAGGGTATTTTAAGAGCTAAAATGGGGCCCCCTCCCAACCCCCCACTAACCTCGCCCCAAATTTTGTGGAAGACCACAAGGAGACGCACTGAAAAAGCCCACATCCACGGTCCACATTAAGATCAGACCACCATGTCTGAAAGCCATTATGGACTATATCTCAGACACGTGTATGTAGGAAAGCACATTCTTTCTCTCTCTCTCTCTGTGAAGCCGGACCATTTCAGACCACCTTTAGTATTCTTAGGACAAATAAGGAATTGATAGCAACACTACAAGCTCTGGTGTTTTTGTAAAGGTGTTGATTCACACTAAAGGACAAACTGCTGTGGGACTAAGGGTGAGTTGGAGTGAATGTGTATTTTTAATGAAAGTGTGTTGTGCAATTACAGTGGGTTCCAAAATTCTGTGACCACATTTCCCTTTTATTATTTAAACTTGACGTAACAGAATTTTTGGGGGGATTTTGAACAATTAAAAATTATTTAAAAAAATGTAAGATTCTGAAATATTTCAGATTTCTAGAAGGTGGTTTGGATCAGACTTGGACAAATGTTTTTGTATGTTTTTTCCTGTTAAAATAGTAAAAATATATATATTTAAATTAGATGGGCCTAAAATGTAGATTTTTTTGCCTGTATGAACTTTGGTCACTAATCGATTCACTAAAATGAATCGGGTGTTCCAGCAATAGATATTAATCATTGAATAATGAAAACGGCACAAGCAAATTGATTCGCAAAAATATATATATATATAAGCTAACTGATATACTAAAATGAATTGATCTAAACAAATTAAAATGTTTTGCCTGTGTGAACATAACTGGTAAGGTAAACATAACTTTTAAACAAATGTAAGCAAATTTGTTATACTGACCAGGTTTATTCAGGTGTATAAAAGATCTTCATTAACAACCTTAGTGGAAAATATGTGTTTGCATGCTACTGTATATTCTATATTACTGGGTGCACACTGATCACACAAATGTATGAAGTTTGTATAAATATCCTGATAAATAACTGATAATATCTAAAAATTCCATGAGAACACCATCAGAGCAATGTTTTGGTGATGGAATATAAACTAGACTTCCCTTTCATTTCGGGTAGTCTGTATTTGTTCTGTCTCATGATTAATGTAATGAGTATCTGGATTCACAAGGGACCCCACTACACACACACACATCTACTTTACGCACAACCCCCCTGGATTATCACATCCCTTCCTTACACTGCTGTTGCCATCGGAAACCCTTTCTCCCCCCCATGGTCATCTGAAGAGGTTGTGTGGTGTGTGTGGATTCATTGTCCATTGTGTTTGAAATGGTAGAGCGATTTGGTTGAAGAGTTTGGATTTTAGTGCAAATCAGATCACAGCCTTTTGTCTGAAAATAAAGAGTGTGTGTGACAGAGGTAAACTGTTTTATTATTTGTTGAAATAAAGAAAATGATCTGAAATTATATATATAAAATATATATATATATATATATATATATATATATATATATATATATATATATATATACATATATGTATATGTATGTATATGTATGTATATGTATATATTTTATTTGACTTACAAAGCAGTTTCTCAATAGATTTTGGTTTTGTGAAGGAATGTCCTCCATAGTTTTTCTGGAGCTCTATTAGGTTTGTAGAGCTATATTAATTAAATTGCATATTTTTATTCCATTTTTTTTTCTTCATTTTTTGACAGGAACTTAATCTTGTCCAGTTTTAAGACATGGCTTTAATTGGGGTTGTTTAAGATCGATAAATAAATAGCCTATAATATTGTCTTTTAATACTGTGAAATATTATTACAATTTAAAACGAATTTTATATATTTTAATCTATTTTAAAATGTAATTTATTTCTGTGATTTCAAATTTTTAGAAACCATTAATCCTGTTCTTTAATGTCAAACATAATCAATCATTATTACAATCATTAATTTTCTGATTTGGCTCAAATAACAATTTTTAATATCAGTGTTTACAAGCTGTGTTTTGTAGAATCAAACGGAAATCTTTTGCAACATTATAAATGTCACAGTTACTTTTAAACTAAAATTAGAATATTAATTTTGTTAAAAAAAAAATACTGTTCCCTAACTTTTTAACATTTTATCCTATAATAGTTTTTCTTATTTTGAATTCCATATTCTCATTTTCTCTTCTAGCAAGACACTTGGATAAGCGTGGTGAAGGTTCTTCTTGAAGCTTTTTGGAAGAAGCAGAATCCCATGTGACAAGGTTTGAATAATATATATTGGTCTTAGCTACCTTCTTGCTGGTCTTGTTGAACATTCAACGCTGTCGGTGAGTTTTTGACATAGAAAAACCATCGACCGTTGATTGTGCCCTGAGGCCACGCCCTCTTCAGCCCAGACACGCCCACCTCTGCAAGCGACTTCATTTCTTCAAAGGTCATAATCAACATTCATTGCTGTCGGTGGGTTAATTGTGTAACAGCTCTCTGAACAATGAATGTAACTATGGCCCAGATTCCAGCCCGTCATGCCAGCATACATCACACTCTACGCCAGTACAGCAGAGATCAGCTTTTCTTTTCCTTTCTTCTCCTGCTCTCATCCTCACGGATCTGGAGTTCTTCAAGGAAGACACAAATAGAAGCAGCCGCACTGACTGCTTCCTCCTGCATCTAATTGGTGGTTGTGTATATGTGTGTGTGTGTGGAGCGGATAGAAGGAAATGGAGGATGAATGCATAATCATTTAGATGTTCTCCTCATTTGGCTGTTTTGTCTCTCAAATTATATACTGTGTTCACTGCAGCCTGAAATGAGCCTAAAATGGCTCTTGCTACTGAATACTGTGTCCTCTCTGTCAGCTGTGTGTCTGTTTGGTAGGCACTTGCAAGTGTATGTGGTTTGTGCAACTTTTTAGTTTATGTAGGTGAGAAATGTAGAAATGAGTGTGTGTCCCCATCCAACACATCAAAGAACGATGTCTTTCTGTCTCCTTCTGTCTATTTCTTTGACTACCTTTCATTCTTCCATGTTCTCAGTGGAGCTTATAAAATGTCTGAATAATAAAATCTCAGTGGTGCATTGCGCCTCTGTCCTGATTTTGAGTGTTTGTTGTCTCGTCTTTTTATTGAGAAGATTCTCTTTTTAAAACCAGTGCTTAAACTCGACTAAAGACAGGGAGTGGCGTGCGAAATATGATTTTACCAAAGTACAACATTTGTTAACACCAAGAACCATATTATGAACCAAGCATAAATCTGAAGTCTGAAAAGTGGGTGAGGTTAGTGCATTCTAAACCTTATCAGCTTGGCTCATGAATATTAATCAGGTGACATTATCAGTCCAATGGAATGCAATGGGCGGGATCTTGAAGTGGAAAATCCCATACATTTTCTCCATGGGGAACAGATTTAACGTTAACTTAAACATACTTTGAGCACTGACATTATTAATTGATGATATATGATTTTGTTCAAGCCACCGGCCCACATTAATTCAACTTATTCTTTAAATAATCATGTTTAACTGCAAATATCCCAGTAAAAAAACTATGCCCATGGTTTTGCAAAATAATAATAATAATTTTATGAAAAAAATTTTTTTCCTTATTGCGGAAAATATATTGGTTATAATGGTTGTTTCTTGTCATCTTGAGTCTTTATATTAAATGTCAAATATGGTACTACCATGTTTTGGATATGATACTCATGGATTGTTGGACATTTATCAAAGTAGTGTTAATTTATTGTATTTAAGTGCATATACCACATTATGTTAACTTAATTATTATTCTTTAATGTACAGTAAGTACTATGGTATTGGTGGAAAAAATTGTTTGTTTTAGGTCCCAAAGAATTAAGGGCAATGATTGGCTGACCTTTTAGAATAAGCATCACTTCCCTTTGTGTAAATCTATAAGAGCAAAATGTTCAATTTTTTAAATAAGCTGAGTGAACACAAGGAATTCCCTGAGAATTATTACTCCAATTTGGTTTTGTTATTTTATTAGTTTACGACCCACAGAGCACAATAAAATTCACAATGCTGTGAAGATAAAGTTGTATCGACACCTAATAACTCTTGAGTCATGAGTCAGCTCAATAAACTCAGATATTAGGATTGTACGGTTCTTTTTGAGCCCTAAACGAGTCAGTTTCTTGCACAGGTCTGTGAGAACATGGCTACAGCACTTGTCAGATCCACAGCTCTGGGATCAAACCTCCTAGCCTGGAGCTGTAGATGAAGTAATCAGACCTAATGCAGAACGACACTGTCTGTCGGAGTTATTCTCAGTGCTAGTGTATTCTTTTAAGGCCCGATTAAATGGCTTGATGAGGGCAGCTTTCTTTTTTTATTTCAGGAAGGCAGAACAGATTGCATTCCTAAGGCCTATCCCTTTTTTTAAAATACGCAATATGCTTTAGTCACAGCACGTGACCCAAGATTTCAACACTGAAACTCTGTAACTGTGATCTTAGCTCATTATCAAAAGAGTATCGGCTAATATGAACAGCAATTAGACATTCATACGTGTCTGAGTTCATGTGACGGGGGAAGTTTGCCGTTCAGCGTGTGATTGCATAAAAGGAAAGATTAGAGCTGGGCAGTGGAGCTGTTTTGTTGCCGAGTTCCTGTTTGTGTGTGAGTGTTTCTCCATTATTCAGCAGGAAGTCCTCTGTGTGTGCAGCCGTGCAGAGAGGACCGAGGCAATGATGTCATCACCAGTCATGGCTTGACTAGAGAGAATGGCTGGTAATTAAACCACTCAGCTGCAGAAGCATGTGGTTGTAATTCTGGGGACAAAATGGCTTAAAAATTGTCCCTAGAAGCAGCCAAAAATTCATTTGGGGGATGCTGTAAAATAGAAAGTGGTAATGTGTTCTTGAACTGTTCAGTGCTCTGAAACGCCAACGAGATACTTGTGGAAAAAGTGGGAAAATAAAATAATTTTGTAGTTTTCCTCTCTATTCAGAAAATTATTCCATTATAATAATTGAAATATACATCAGAATATTACTTCAAAATGTTTTTAATACTAGGCTATATGGAAATGTTTTCTCATACAGAGTTCGTTCCTTCTGAAAGTGATTTAAAAATGGTACTTTTTGATACTTTGATGATACTTTTGTATGTATGAAAGCTTCAGAAGCCATTCAGTGTAATCTTCCGATATTCTTCGTTTATGTTCCACAGAAGAAACAAAAGCACATGGGTTTAGATCAACACGAGGGTGAGGATAAATTATGACAAAATGTTTATTTGTAGGTGAACTATCCCTTTAAAACTAACATTTACATTTTAGCCGCACCTGTTGTTGTTTCTAAACACAAAAGTATGGTTTACAGCTGTCCGGTCATTTTGCAGGGATTATGTCTTTCTTCCTCGTCTTACAGAAGACAAATTTTGCTTTGACTACGACTTTCCCTTCATAATCAGATCTTCTTTATCCGTTTATCTTTTATTTAGGCTATCATTTTGAGCACCTTGCATCTCTTTGTGAGTTTCTCCTCAGGAGCCATTTATGTTGAGAAAGTAAGTAAGAAAGAACACAAAAACTTTGTAGTTATAGAGAGAGTATATTAAAGTAACTGTGTTTATTATAGATTTGTTGTTATTGATCTCGTAATGCTAAAGATGAGGCTACAGTCGCTGGTTTAGGTCAATTAAATACAGAGGAGGGCGACACCATGTGGATCTTAGAAGTATTTAATCTTTTTTTTTTTTTTTATACTTCACTCCAACTGTAAATTCCACTATAACGAATGCCTAACCCCAACCCAGCACTAGACCGCTCCTTAATAATCGTCCCTGCCTCTCCGGCCTGAGAGCGCTGTGACGCACAGGATGGCTTTTCAGTTGGTTATTACTGGGTGAAGCTCGACACCCACGAGAAGAACAATGCATGTGTCTGTGAGAATTAATTTGACAAATGTCTCTCAAGGTATGTTCATTCAAACCAGAGAGACTTTATTCTGCATTCCAGTCCTCCCTCATAGGTGACATCAAGGGAATTTCCAGAGCTGTAGCAAATTGCCTATGGGAAATTTCTGTCCTAAAACCTTTCTAGCATCTTATGAACTCACGCTTTATCTCTGACCAGTCACAGGTAATTATTTAACTCACCTCATTTTGTCCTATAAAATAAAATTTCTCTCCTCTTTTAGTCTATGCACTTAGTGTGTATCACATGGTAAATCTACATAATCATAAATCATTAAGCACAACTTAATTAATTAAAAGCTGTGCTCTACATTATGTGCAGTTATTTTACTGCTATTGTTTTGAAACCCATTATATGAATATATATATATATATATATATATATATATATATATATATATATATATATAAAATATGCTATGTGTGTGTGCATATGTGATTTATATAAATAATTATTATATGCAAGTTTGTGACATTTAATTGCATTGCATATACACACTATTATTATTATCCATTTTATATGAAAATCATTTCAATACAAAAGGCAAGTTTTTTTTACATTTTTACATTAAATTTTAATGCATTGAATTAAAAAAGCAAACAAACAGTATAAAATAATATGCATATACAAATATGCAGAGTAAATATGTAAATTTCATAAAGAAATAGATCCCCCTCCACGAAGAATTATTCTTGTAGTAACATCAGTTTAGGCTCAGTAGTTGAACAATTAGACCCTTGAATGTTTTTTGCTGATTACTTGCACTTTCTCCCTAAAGAACAGAAAAGAGATAATGGAGTGGTTAGCTTTCGTTTCAAGGCTGTTCAGTTATTCTGTGTTCATTTGTTTTTATCTAACCACAGCACTCGCATATCTGCAAACTTACTTTAGCTTACGGATATTTTCCATCACCCAGGCTTTGGAGGGGTCTGTGCAGATGTTCTTGCCTTTGTATGTGTGGAATCTGTGAGGTTAAGAAACACCTTTTAGTTATTTTATTTTTTTCTCTCTCCAGGAATCAGTCATAACACATATAATCAGTCAATAAATAATGCACCATATATGCAGAAAGCATCTTATACTTACATGACAGCATCAATGTGGCAGTTTCTTGTCATGGTCTGAATGGAATATCCTTTAATATATGTCATTGATATTACTCCTTTGGTATACTTCCTGCAACATGCTGTAAACACAATTAAAGTTTAGTTTTTTTTGTAACTTTATTTAGACAATACAAAAATATCTTCACATTATGAACCTCATATTTAAACATTAAACATTTTCCACATAACAGTGTCTCAAATAGATTTATCAAAACGATGATAAAGAAATGTACTTACACAAAGCAGAGGCATCTGTATGAAGCACACTAAGAGCTACAACCATAAGTATGATCACGGTAGCTGAAATTCGAGTCATCGTCTCTGTCTCTGTCTCGGTGTCTGTGTGTGTGAGATGTGTGTGTCAGATAAGAAATGTGCCAATTGTGAGCGCATGCAAAGACACTAGCTTTTTTATAGTGTGGACATGGAAACACCCGAGTCAGGGTTTTCCGTGCATACGTATACGCAAGTAAGTTTGTTCTGTACAAACAAAAAAAGTCAAAAAGGTGCACCAAGGAAGAAAGCAGAGGAAAAAAGCTTGAGGGAAAGCACAGGGTTTAATTTTTTTACTTCCCTTAAAAGAGAGTTAACCATCAACATATTTTAATTGTTTCCTATATTGGTAAATAAATAGAAACAATGTTGGAAACTCCAGGAGGCCTAAAGTACAAAGAAACAAAGAAACAATGAAACAAAGAACAAAGAAAAAATCCAGGACCAAAAATTTGCCAAAGAATGCTATGACATAAGTAACTTTACGTTATGTATTATTAAATTAGATTAATGAATACACCAAAGGGTGTGTGGCATAGTTTAATACTTCTTTTCTTTGACTGTATTGTCATTACTGTTGACTATTATATTATATTATATTATATTATATTATATTATATTATATTATATTATATTATATTATATTATATTATATTTTGTATTTTGTTAAGTGTTTTAACTTTACATTTATGCATTTGTCAGATGCTTTTATTCAATGTGAGTTACATTGCATTGTGCGTACACATTTTATCAGTTCTTGCTTTCCCTGGCAAACCCTACAGTTTGAGCTACAGGAACATTACAATTTTAAATGTTTAAAATGTATTGAATATATGTACAGCTGCAATGTTTTGATCACACTATTGCTGTAGTGACAATAACGGAGTTAAAATTATATTTGTTGGATATCTGGCAAATAAACTAACAAATATCTCCATGCTCAATTTTTGGAGGCAAACACATTCAGATTGTATTCTTTACAAACAAGCTTACTGTACACATGCACTATATAAGAAAATGGCCAAGAGCAGAAAGAAGCTCATACGGGTTTGGAACAAGTGGAGGGTGAGTAAATGATGACAGAATTTTAATTCTGGAATTGAACTTATCCCTTAAGTTTTTAAGTTTGAAATAATATCCTATTTTATCTGTTTGCTTATCTGCTTTAAAAATCATTTTGACCCACACTAAAATTAACAACTTTGTTGAAATAAAATGTTTTGGCAGTTACGACTTGCAGTGCACTTATCTTTGCACTTTTCAATCATTTTTCATAACTTTTTTTTAATGAAAACTAATTATTAGTTATTATAAGAATATTTAATTAATTTATTAATTAGCCGAAAATGGAATTTTGCTAAAAGAATTTTTTTTTTTTTTACTAGAATCTAAGCAATTCTAGATGTAGTTTTGTTTCTTTCTTAATCAGAACAAATGCTAAATACTAAATTTCTCCAAATCTGAAGAAATAAACTCATCTGTGTCTGTGATTTTACATTTTCACTAATTGTTAATTTCTGAGTGAACATTTCTTTTAAATGACTGTTGCATACAAAAAAAAAAAACATAATAATAATAATAATAAACTTACTATTTAAAGTGGGATTGACCGGCATTTGTATTTTTTTTCTCTTAAATTTACTCTGACACATGGAATATTTTACATACTGTAAAACCACTTGGAATCACAGATATAGTTATAGTTAATGGTTAATTTTGCATGGGACTTTTGTAACCAGGAACTGGAAATGTCCACCAGGACAAGCACTTAAACCCTAACCTTTTGATTATAGAATTAATACATTATTGAATTATGATTATATTGTGGTTTATGATTATATAACAATTGTAATAGATAAAACCACACACACACACACACACACACACACACACAAACACACACACAAATGAATAGTTCTGAACCATCCACATGCTCAGCGGGCGTCCTCATTTCCACATGCTAACGTGTGGTTTCTAGTGGGTGTGAAGAATTACATATATTTTCTAGGTCATAATGTTTTATGTAACTCATGTCCTAACATCAAAGGGTGAAATAGGTCATAAGTATGAGAACAAATCCTTACAGTGGCTCCTTTAGCAATGAATCACTTCCCTTCAAACCCACAGCCTTCGCTTTAGTCGTCCTGCTTGACTTTAGACATACCAATTTGAAAGCATTGCTCTCTGTGTTGGTTTTACTAAAACATTTTCAGATTCTTTCATTTACACCTCCAGGTTTAAAGAGGTGTCATGCCGCTTGACATTTGGAGTTTAATTTCTATGAAACACACTTTTGATCTTTTAAAATAGGGGAGTGTCTGGATTAGAATTAGAGTAAAGTCATATCTGGATGATTATAATTTATATATATATGTTTTTTTTTCTCTTTCCCATCAAAGACTGCCATCTGATCTGGAGCTTTGATAAGAGAATCTGATGAGTGTTCAATTTCCAGGAAAGGCGGATGCCTTTGACTTCTGAATGTTAGTCTAAATGTTACTAAACTGTCTAAATGTTTGACTAGATGTACATGTTATTTAAATTCTTTGTCTTGAAAGTAAATGCATATGAAATTATATTTAACTCATGTAACCTATCACAGACATCTTTATTATCCACATATTCATCTTGGAAAAATTGCTAAATTGCTCACTTGAAATAGAAAATAGTTCATGAAAAATTGAGCTACAGTATCTGAGTCTTAGCTGTGCTTACTATTAAACACACACACACACACACGTGTATGATGTATGTTTTCAGATTTTATGTGCTAAATTTTAAATTTAAAACAAAATATAGATACCAATTAAAATTCTGATAACTAAAATAATAAGATTTAAATAAAATAAAAAAAATTTCCCCTCACACACACACACATATATACAGTATATGTAGAATTTTGACCTATTTAAGTTTTTGTTTACTCCCATTTTTTCCTTGCAATAAATTAACATTTATACATTATGTGTAAATTGTTGTTCATTATTGTTCTACGATCTCCTCAGTTAAAAAAAAAAAAAAAGTAATAAAATGAAGACCAGTCATGACACCTAAAATATACAGCTCATCTTATATTGTACTTTAATACTGTACCTTTTACCATAAAATCTTCATGTTGAGGAGAAAAGTTAATCTACATGTTTACCCAGGAATACTGTACATTATTGTTTTTTGTTTTTTTCCTTTTTTATGAACTAAAGCTAATCTATTGCCATTTTTCCATTTTACAATCAGGCGATTGTTTGTTGGTTGTTTTTTATTTATTTATTTATTTGTTTGTTTGTTTTTGTATTTTAATTTGTTGCATCTACAGTCACAATGATGTTGTTTTTTATTGTTGTTGATTTTGCATTCCTTACATATATTTTAAATGTATATTTACCAGAATTAATAATGTTATGTGTCTAAACCAGTAATTTCGGGGATTACACACATTTGTGATCGTATCACAAATTGGGATTGATTTTCTAATTACAGTACCCATGATAGTGAGAGGAATGGAATATCCCGTTTTAGTACTCAAATTTAGTTGACCTACTAATATTTACCAGATTTTTCCCCTGTCTTCCATCCCCTCAGTGACGCTCCTGTGTGGTCTACAAAATCCCCTCAGAACAGCTATATAATGTAGCTTTTGGGGATGTCAGATAATGTGGACTGGGAGAGCTCTGCATCTTCATCATCACCATCCTCAACACTGCTGCTGCTGTCTTACACAACTGTCATTATCTTGTTGAACAATTTTTATTTTTATTTTTCACCTATAAGTGGCTTGTTTCCCTCCCATGATGAACAGACTCGTCCTGACGTCATCCACGCTGCTGCTGTTGCTGTGTGTCTGGGTCAACTTGAGTCAAAGCAGTAAGTAAAACCAACTTTTCTTAGACAGTCTCTTTGGTTTTTAAGTGTTGTTCATTGCTTTGAGGTTCCCAATGCCGCTCCTGAAATGTAACCACATGCATTTGTAATCATTTAGAATTTGGACAGTTGCATTCGCATCAAGCCTATGCTTATAGTTAATAATAAAACTACAGTATGGCTTGACTTTTTGAGTGCATCTTAACTACTAATTAGTGTATGACATGTATGATATATATATATATATATATATATATATATATATATATATATATATATATATATATATATATATATATATATATATATATATATATATATATATATATATGTTTATATTTATGCATATAGCATATGCATTTGTCCAAAGCGACTTAAAATAGACCAAACAATTTTCAGAGTCAACAATATTCATAGTTTACAATCCAAAGTTTATTACCAGGAAAATTAGCATATGAATTAATTTTTTAATACAGAAATGGGTCGGGGTAGTTGGTCAAGTGTCATGAAACCACATGAACTGAGAGTTTGTCATGTGTTAAGGTCCGGTGAGGTGCTGTACCAAATATTCATCACTGCCGTTTCCTGTCCTCCGACTGAAAGACTTCACTCGACAGGACGCCACCATGACCTGCAACATAGAGGCTGTCATGTGAGGAGCAACCCTGGTTTTGTCTTTTGTATTAATGTTTATGTAAGAGAACAAGCTGTAATATCGGTAATATTTAATCTAGAAATTCTCTCTTGTAGTTTTACTACGGTGAAGAACAGACAGGTCTGTGCTAACCCTGATGATCTATGGGTTCAGAGGGCCATCGTGCATATCCAGTGAGTTCAGCATAACACACACTTAATGTCTCTTAGCAATGACAATGATCACAAGTCTTAAAGTGGCTACAGTGAATGACTAAACTGCAAGTATATTACTGACCCAGTGTAAAGTTTTGTAATGTGCAGTGTCATACATCTCCATATGCTGAATATACTGGTACATTTGAATGAGCTGAAGATAAAACTTGAGAATCTTCTCCTAAGAGTTTTATTTAATTGTCTCTTCCAGGAACACAAAAAAGTCATCATAATGTGGACACCATCAAAAACTGGCTTAAGCTGAACAAATGAACAGAAACAGAAATCCTTCAATATAATGTATTGTTTAGAATGTATTTTTATAATTAATAAATTAATCAGTTGTTTTGACAGCAACACTGTTGTTTGTTTGGTTTTGTCTGCAACAAATTTCTAGTTGACACTTTGTGAATTTGTGCACAAATTTGTAGGAAGTCGTGGCCTTGTGGTTTGAGAGTTTGACTCCCTAACTATAAGGTTGTGAGTTTGAGTCTATATACAGAGCACTACAGCATTACAGCACAGAGCACACTAAACGAATATTCAGTAAACATGGGCAAATAAATGTTTGTGAGCTCACACAGTAGACAGCAGGTGGCAGTATGTGCCCAAAACCCAGCTACAGCCCCAAAATACACATACAATCCTCAATGGTTTGAATTGGGTATTCATTTAGTGCTTGTAAAAGCATTAATAGTAATTCATCAAATGCATCTTTTAAGTGATCAGGGTGTTGAAATTATGTTGTCAAAACAGCTGCATTTGTCTTGTCTGATTTGCTTTTTTGGATCAGTCATTCATTGCTCAGGTGGAAGGTAAACATACAACAGCTC
The DNA here is from genome assembly GCF_003368295.1 of Carassius auratus. NCBI lineage: Eukaryota > Metazoa > Chordata > Actinopteri > Cypriniformes > Cyprinidae > Carassius > Carassius auratus. The sequence goes on from NW_020523478.1 coordinate 26,675, forward strand.
ATCATTATTTGATTGTGCTTAGGCTTTTTTTTTTTTTTTTTTTTTGTCAACATGAAGTAGATCTAAACTGTAGGTTCAATGCCCATATTTGAATGTGACTTCAGAGTCACATACTGTACTTCAAATATTATTCCGAGAGCGTGGAAGTCGGCAACAGTTATTCCCTTATTTAAAAGTGGAGATCCTTCAGATCCTAACAACTACTGTCCTATTTCTAGATTACCAGTCTTAGCTAAATTATTTTAATCATTGCTAAACGATCAATTAAAACAATTTTTAACAGATAATAATGTTCTTAACGATTACCAGTCAGGCTTTAGAGCAGGTCATAGTACCCTAACTGCAGCTTTATTAGTTTCAAATGACCTTATAAACTCTTTAGATTGTAGAGATTGTAGAAGTCCTGTGCCACATTATTTGTCGACCTTTCAAAAGCCTTCGACTCTGTTGATCATAATTTATTATTACAGAAACTTAGATCTATAGGTATTAGTGAAGCTGCTATGAAATGGTTTGATAATTATCTATCAGAACGAACTCAATGTGTGAATATAGAAAATTATAATTCTCCTTTTCTTCAAGTTAAAAAAGGAGTTCCACAAGGATCTATTTTATCTCCTATCCTATTTTCTATTTTTATAAATGATTTGGATTTAGGAGTAGATTCTGCTAATGTGCATCTATATGCTGATGACTCAATTATTTATACAGCAGCAGCATCTATAAATCAAGCTCTGATGAATTTACAAAAAGCATTTAATACTTTACAATATACGTTGGATAAATTAAAATTAGTTTTAAATTCAAAGAAGACAAAATATATGATTTTTAACCGCACTCACTGTAAGGATACAGACATAACAATATCAACTTTATGTGGTTCAGAAATTGAAAGAGTCGGTTCCTATAAATATTTAGGTATATGGCTAGATGAAAAATTAGCATTTAATGTTCGCATTGATCAATTGCTGAAGAAGCTTAAATCAAAACTAGGGTTTTTCTATCGTTTTAAAAATTGTTTTCCCTATGAGGCCCGAAAGAAACTGGTTGAGAGTACTTTTTTAACAATAATTGACTATGGTGATCTTGTTTACATGCATGCAGCTTCCTCTGTACTAAGAAAATTGGACTCTGTCTATCATGCAGCGTTACGTTTTGTATGTGGTGCAAAATACCGTACGCATCATTGTATTTTGTATGGATCTTTATCATGGTCCTCTTTGTATCATAGGAGAAATTTACACATGTATGTATTTATTGCAAAGGCACTCCTTGGTAAATTACCATCATACATTACAAAATTTTTAACTTTTTATACTAATGGTTATGGTACCAGATCGCAGCTGCATCTTTGTTTAAAAGTCCCAAGAGTATTCACTGAATTTGGAAAGCATGCTTTTTCTTTTTATGCCCCTAGGGTTTGGAACGACCTACAAAATGTATTGAAATTAGAGTCTTTGCCATCTTTGAGCACTTTTAAATTTATTCTGTATTCTACATTTAAAGAGTCTTGTAAATGTTTTTCTTGAACTTCGATCTATTTTTGATTTGTTGGATTGTTTGTGTTTTAATTATTTATGTGTCTGAAACTATATGTGTGCTGCCGTTTTTGACCAGGTCTCCCTGGAAGAAGAGATTATTATATCTCAATGGGATTTTTTTCCTGGCTAAATAAAGGATAAATAAAAAATAAATAAATAAACTTGCTTGTTTAATTAAAATTTACGATTTTGATAGAATCTTTTTTCCAAAGAAACTTACACTTAATACATTGCTGAAGTCAACATTTTTGTGATAGAGTCATGTTATTTTATATTCTTGTGAATGTTTCAATGTGTGTTCTGCAAAGCCACTTGGTTGTATTTTTTTCTCTAATTTCATTACCTAAAATTGCAAGTCAGTGGCCTTAAAACTTCAGCTTTTCTTTCTCCCATATTTTGGCTGAGGCTGAATATGACCTGCAGGGTGACAAATCCAAACTGGAGAGAGCTGCTGTACATTTATAACTTACTTATTTTTATGAAAGGGGAACACAAGTTCCTCTTTCATTGAACATGTACAAAATCTCACAGAACGAGATATCCAGTCAGCAAGTTTATTTTGCAATATGAACCCTTACAGAATGATCACAACCCTGTGCACCACACAAAGTTGAGTGATCTTAAATGGAAGCATGTGGAAGCATATGGTGTAAAATTTTAAAAGCAATTGCCATTTTAGCATTGCCTTTCATAGTTGCACATTAAAGTCCCCATACATTGAAGTGAAATTCCCTCTCTTATTTAGCATTAAAAAAAGCAATTTCTCACTTTCATGCAGAAATAAAGCTACAAAAGCTATCACTGGGGCAGTAGGTATTCAAGAGAAACCTTTGGGAGCGAACCCAAAAGCAGTAAATATTAAGTTTTATTACTAGCATCTCTTATTTTTCCTTCACAATTTGACCTAAAGGAGCAAACTGCTACAAGAAGGTTCAAAACATATGCGATCATGCAATGTTTTGTTTCAGTTCAAACCAATAATTGGCCTGGTTATTTGATTTGTGAACAATCACTTTCTTTCTAGATATGACAGCTGCAAATGTAGACCTAGGACATTGAAATTAGTTCACCTCCTGAGTGATTTGTTCTTTTGTCATGTGATGTGACTCTTGAAGATAGTGATCATTTATATGTTTATTAATATAATTCTTAATTTAGTATTTCCAGTATTTCTTAATGTATAATGTTATTCATTTTTATATTCTTAATATATCATTTGTCATAATCTGATTTATTAATGGGGAGTTCTTATACACTCTTCAGGAAATAGATCTGTATTCTGGGTACAGTGGCCAAATTGGACTCGTGCTCATAAAAATTAGTATCACCATCCTCCATCTTCTCTGAAGATGCACATTAAATTTACGCGTTATTTGATAATAAATAAGTTTATCTGGTTAAGAACTAGATATTATTCTAAATAACCTTTAGATTATAATCATACGGAAAGGTAATATATTCAGTATATTAATATATTAGGCCACGACTTGGGGAAGTCGTGGCCTAATGGTTAGAGAGTCCGACTCCCAATCGAAGTGTGTGTGTGTGTGTGTGTGTGTGTGTGTGTTCACTGCTCTGTGTGTGTGCACTTCGGATGGGTTAAATGCAGAGCACAAATTCTGAGTATGGGTCACCATACTTGGCTGAATGTCACTTCACTTTCACATGTGAGACACTGTTCAATATATTGAAATATATTAAAAAATGCATAGAACATAAAGCTGATGTTGTGTCTTTAATTGTGTTTTTGTGAAATTATATTCATGCCTCATATGATGTATTTTTAATCATAGCGTTTTTGCAATGCAGCCTAATTTTATTTCTACACTATAGGTTTACGGTTTAAAGTTATTATATATACAGAGAGCATTATGTGTATGGGAAAAACTCATTTTTTCCATTCTGCTGAAGCCTGATTTGTTCACGTTTGTGTAGATGCACACACCAATAGGGCTTCGACCCTTCAGAAGTGGCGGGGCTGACCGATATTTAAGTCATCTGTAGCGCCATTTACCAGATCATTCGAATGAAGCGATAGTCATTGATTCGTGCTGCTTGTAGTGTGGAAAGTGATGCAACGTTCATTCTCTTATCACATGGAACCAAAGTTACATCAAGTAACCGAAAGTGTTATGTGTATGGCAACGATTCCAATCACGCCGCACTATGAACAACAATCGATTAACTATGAACAATAGCTTCGTTGTCCAGAACAGAAATTTGAATAATGCCACTGAAGCTAGGTGGTCTGCAAGCGATCTGCAGTTAGTAGCCTTGTCAAATTTTTTCTAAAACCACGATATTCCTGGAATGGCTGCCCAGGCCGTATAGTGGGAGGCGAGAGGCTTTATTTTCTCGAACGAGAGCTCGTCTTGAAAAAGCAGGGAATCGTGTAAGTGTTTTTGTTTGTGAGAGAATGAGGAACTTTGCTCTTTAAAGTATGAGGGTCAAATATTTGCAGGGTTACAAAAATACAGCAGGGTTTTTCTGGCGGCCTGCAGCTGCGGAGCCAGCGTGTTTAGGGAGGAAGTGATGCAGCGCCTGCGACGTATTCTGAGCCTCCGAAAACCGAAAACCTCCGCGGGTCTCTGGCATGAACCACTCATCCATTAAGCCACGGACAGGCTCGTTCTGGGGCTGTCCATTTGAGGCCCAGATCCTCCACAACCTTTGAGAAGACGCGGATCTGCTCGGTGTCTAACTTCGGCTTTGGGCTCCTCGTCGGAATCGCCCCACTCCTCCGTTTCGGACGATGCGAAGGACACAGAGTCATCAGCAGTGATGTCATCAGTGATAATGTCCTTTTTCAGACGTGGCGAATGAGACCAGTCCACTCGCAGCTGAAGAGGGGTGCTGGTCCCCACTTGTGAAGCATACCGGCGTCGGAGGACATGGGGGGTGTGGGGCATACAGGCGCTGATCTGACGTAACACCACTCGAGCCCGCTGAGAGAGATCCACTGCCCCACTGTTTCTTCCTCTTAGGAGAGGAGGAGGACGGGAGGGCCTGGCAGGTGGAACCACCTTGGTGAAACAAGGTGACCCATGAGCATAGAGGAGATAGGCTTATGTTCGAACAGAAAGAGCACGAGCCATCAGCGAGCACAGCCTCTGCGTGGGCATGGCCAAGGCAGTGAAGCACCATTTGTTTGTGCAGCTACACAAACGTGAAAAAAATCAGGCTTCAGCAGAATGGAAAGAAATAGTTTTTTTCCATACACATAACGAGAGTGAACTTTCGAAAGGGAACTCTGTCTTTCAGTGTTGTTTTCACTGCTTTTAGGTAAGTTTAGTCACTAAAATCACATAAAAAACACATACAACTCTTTATGACATTGTATACATGTAACTGACACGTTTCTGTTCAATATTTACTTTACAGAAATGGTTTAGTGTCTTCGGAAAAAGACAATTTACAAGCATTAACATATACTAACTATATAAGAGGTAGGCTAACTATATATATATGAGCTCTTATTATGAAAGTTTGGGCTTTTAATCACATCTTATGTGTAGATGAGCAGTTTGATAGCTTTGTAAATGTTTTGCTGGTAATTTGTCAATATACAGTAGAAGTAAGTTAATTTATTTAACCTAAAAGTCTGCACTGTAGAGTCTATCGGTGACATCACTAACATGCAGGCTAAAATGGGCTGAAACTATTTCAAACATGTTTAGATTTTTCATTGTAAACAAAAATGTATAAAGATTATACTGTGATTTCAGGAGCGTCAGAAAAAAAAATCTCTAAAACTGATTAAGTGTGTGCATGTTTAATGATGGCTCTTAAATATTTAAATGCAATGTGAATGGTTACTGAGACTTGCATATTTAGTTTTGACCCCGGATGCTTACAGAAGGATAATCTTTTTTTTATGCTGCTACAAACTTCATGATCATTCATAACATTTATTGGTTCACGCTGAACTGGTGTCGATATAATGTACACTTTATATTAATAAGTAAATTAAATTGATATTTTCACTGTTTTTAAGTTGCATTTTCTGGAGATTTTTTTATTTTGATGTGTCCAAGTTTTGATTGATTTATTACGACGGGTCAAATATTTACAATTATAGAAATCTAATGTATTTACATATACATAACAAATATTAAAAATGTATAAATGGAAATATATTGCAAATTAATATATTTACATATTCTTATATCTAAATGTATTTTAATATAAAGGAAATAAATATATGTAAATATTTCTGATAAAAAATATATTTACATATGTTTGATATATGTGGAAAATATTAAAAAGCATCCCAAATCAAATATTTAAATATATTTTTTTTAAATATTTTTTATATTGTTTAATGTGCAATGTACATGTGCAATGCTTTCGCTGTGTGTGTGGGTGTGTTAGTCTAGTTTACTTTCACAGAAAGCTAAACTTGATGTTCCTAGAATCAAATGATCAAAATGAAACTGAATTGTTACATTAAAGAAGAAACCAGCCACTCTTACCGAAACAAAAATCTACTAAAAATGTATTGATATGTCACCAAATGACTAATGGAGAAATTATTTATTTATTTATTTATTTATTTATTGTAAGTTATTTGAAACATTTTATGAGCATTTTAAAATTATTGAGTAAACATTAAATCTTAAAACTAAAAGTGTTAGTCAATATTGTCAATATTCCTTTTAGTATGGACAGTTACTAAACAATAAGCTGACACTGTGTTTTATTATGTAGCTTTATTCTTATTCATCTGCTTCAGTCACATGAATTTTCTTGCTCATCAGCGTATTTATGACCATCAAAGGAATGATGGTACATCTAAAAATATCAAGTCATTTGATTGGCCATCAAATATTCCAATTAATAAATTGCACAAATGTATAACCTCTAAAACATGCACAGAATTACCCAAACTTTTAGGCAAAGGAATTCACAAAGATATTCTTGAAACAAGTTTTTGAAACCAACCTATGAAACTACTGCTAACAGTTATTCAACTTTGGTTTCTTGTTTTATCCAGTGGAATATTAAAACAAGGACACAGACTCAAGTCACTTTCATTAGATAGATGCATTTTAATAGACCAGTATAAAACAAGCAGAGCAAGGCTGTTTTGTTTTATTGATACACTGCAATAAAATTCTATATTTTTAATGACATATTATCATTTACATCTCAAGATTAATTTCTCATGTAAATTAATTTATTTCTTAATAACAAATAAAGATGTATATATTAGAGACATATGTGATTCCCAGTTTATGGAATGTTTATTAGAACAATTTGTCATATCAAGATTAATAGTTACAAATAACACATATATGTTAAGTTTGAAATATTATCCTGCTTTAAAGGTTCTATATGTAATTACGAATGTTCATGCCTGGTTTGACACAGTCTTTATTGTAAAAAGCGCTATGTTAATGAAGGTAAAATAAATTGTTTCATTTATGGTGAGTTTTAAACACTCTTCTAGTGCTCAACGTGGAGTCTTCTAGTGCTCACTTCAACTCCGGGCGAGGGTGAATCATCGTGCCCTGCGCCTGTGAGAGTAGGTCTGTCCTGATCGGTATCTCCCATGGAGAGCCATCAAGGAGCGAAACCAGATCTGCGAACCATACTCGGCCCGGCCAGAACGAGGCTACTAGCCGCCCTGGCGTACTCTCGCCAGAACTCCTGGGAGCAGAGCAATAAGGGGAAAGGTGTGCAGATGAAGCCCTGGCCAGGTCTGTACCACAGCGTCCAGTCCCAGAGGGGCTGGATAAACTAGAGAGAACCAAAGGGGACATTGCGATGTCTCTTGAGTCACAAAGAGGTCTACTTGAGCTTTGCCAAAGATTCTCCATATCTGCTTCACCACCTCGGGGTGAAGTTTCCATTCCCCGGGCCTCGGCCCCTGCCTCAACAGTATGTCTGCTCTCATATTTAGCTTCCCAGGAATATATACTGCTATTAGTGAGATGAGTTTGCCCTGGGACCACACAAGGATCTGGGGCACCAGCTTGTACAAGGGGTGTGAATGCAGACCTCCCTGGTGGTTGATATAACAGACCACTGATGTGTTGTCTCCGACACAAGGTGACCTCTTAGGTCTGGGAGGAAGAATTTTAGTGCTCGATAAATGGCTAGCATCTCTAGGCAATTGATATGCCATATCAGATGGCGACCGCTTCACAGATCATGGGCAGGGTGGCCACTCATGACCGCACCCCAGCCAGTGAGGGACGCATCCGTTGCTAGTATTACACGGTAACAAGGAGCTCCCAGCACCGGGCCCTGATTCAAGAACCAAGGTTTCTTACACATGTCCATGGCAAGGAGGCCTCGCCGCGTGACCTTGATAGTTCGAAGTGGATTGCCCCTCGGGGGAAATCCCTTTGTCTTGAGCCACCACTGTAGGGGCCTCATGTACAGCAGGCCAAGAGGTATCTGAGAGGGAGTGTCAGCCACATTAAAAAAGTTAACAGCTTAAGTCATTTGTGGATTAATGTGTATTGAAGACGCAAACCGTTTAAAACGATTCAGTTCGATTTGGTGAAATGGTTCAAAAAGACCCGATTACATCGAATGATTTTTTTTCGCGAAATTGGATATCACAAACTGCTTTGTTTTTAATTCTCTCTCACAACAGACACGGAAGAATAGACAATGTATAACGTTCACAAAGCTTCAATGGAGGGACTGAGAGCTCTCTCACTAAATCTAAAATATCTTAAATTGTGTTCAAAAGATAAATGGAGGTCTCATGGCTTTGAAAACAATATGAGGGTAAGTTATTACTTACCTTATTTTGCTATTTGGGTGAACTACCGCAGTATACTAACCTTTTTTATACCCCTCAGAAAAAATTAAATTGAATTCAGCTGAACACATTTTAATCTTTATCACAACAAGGGTCTAAACAAGCGCACAACACGAACAATGTATGTCATAGATTTGCTTCAATAAAAATGAACGAAACTTTATTAAACTGAACATAACTTTTTCAGAAACTATCAAATATATGCCATTAGAAAAGTAGAAAAACACAATGAAAATGAAAAAATCAACTCCATTGCACAAATTTAACAGGCTCCTCAAATATGCTTCATTCTTTGTTAATGTTTTTATCCACCTTTTGGCTTCAAAAAAACACATCAGGAGTCTACGGGTGATGTCATTGGCACTACGTCCATATTTTTATACAGTCAATGGTTTTTACACAAACTTCTCGTGGGGACGAGCTTAACAGTGATCTACTCTGGTTGGATAGTGAGCTTTTGATGGACAGGTGATCTCTGACCGGGAAGTACAGACATCACTCAGTGGCACGCATATTGGAAAGCTCTTGAGTTGATTTGTATTACTAAATATGTAATTAATATTTGACCTTCGAGATCTTGTCCTTCAAGGCAGCTTGAAATAAGCTTGTGTTACTGAATGACAATAATAACCCGCAACAAACTGTTGCACACTGTAACATGAAAAACCTGTATCGATGTTACTTCAGCAACACAAGCTTACTTCAAGCTGCCTTGAAGGACAAGTGGAGGAGGAAGATTACGCTGCTCTGTGTCTCTCCTGAGAGCTCATCTTTACAGACTGAGATGATCGAAGGTCTAATATTATTTACATATTTAGTAATACAAGGCATGACTATTGCGTACAAATAACCACGAGAGCTTTTTTTTTCTTTTTTCTTTTTTATTAATGCAGTGAACAAAAACATACAAAAGTATAAACATACATCACATAAAATCAATCACAAAAAATAAAAAATAAAGAATAAAATAGAACTAAAGAAAAGAGGTCCAAAATCTAAACAAAATTACACAAGGAGATCAAAGGTAGAGCAAATTCTAACAGTCCTTATAGCTTTCTTATTAGCAGATACTGAGATTACATTCAAATAATTTCCCATTTCTTTTAGGAACACAGAGAAGACAGGTTTTCAGTTGGAGAATTTGCATTTGTGAATGTGAAATTTGTTTAGGAAAACAATTTAATAAATAACGAAACTGATATTTTCGTTTGTGGGGTCAGAGTAATAATACCCAAATATAATGTTTTTCATATGTACTGAGAAGCCTGGCAAAATCTTACACTTGACAAACACACCAATATCATTCCAAAGTGTCTGACTGGAGTGAAATGAGCAAAATAAGTGTACAGTTTCTTCAGAACTCGAACAAAAAGATCATGTAAGATCAATGTCAGATTTAAATCTTTGTATAAACTTCTTTACAGGGTAGAACTTGTGTATGAGCTTAAAATAAATTTCTTTCACTTTGTCTGGGAAAAAGATTTTTTTGCGGTAGAGGCCAGATTTAATCAACGCAAGAGTGACGTCTGTACTTCCCGGTCAGAGATCACCTGTCCATCAAAAGCTCACAATCCAGTCAGAGTAGATCACTGTTAAGCCCGTCCCCACGAGAAGTTTGTGTCAAAACACTAACGAAAAACAGCGAAGCATAAGTGAAATCTGTGGCAATGCATTCAGAAGCCACGATTAGCGAAAACAAACCTTTGAAAAACATTAACGAAGGATGAAGCATATTTGAAGGGCCTGTTAAATTTGTGTGATGGAGTTCTTTTTTTTATTGTGTTTTACTTCTTTTGTAATGGCATATTTTTGATAGTTTCTGAAAAAGTTACGTTCAGTTTTATAAAGTTACATTAATTTTTATTGAACAAAATGTAATTCCATAAACCTGGGCCAAACGGAAATGTTTTTAACCCTTTTGGCAGACAAAAGTTTGTGAGGAAAGCAGTAGACAACAGGTGGCAGTATGTGCCAACATGCCAGTATACCAAACCACAGCTCTAAAATACACATATAACCTTTAATGTTTTATTTATTTTTTGTTTGTTTGTTTGTTTTTAAATATTGGAATATTCAATTTATTTAGTGATTGCAAAGCATCAGTTGACTTAACTTTAGCATTTGCTATAATCAACCAGTCATGCAAAAAATAAATAATAATAATAATAAAATTCAGACAGGTTTCTGCAATTCAGACACACAATAATTGTGATTACAACACAATAATTGTACATTATTTGATTACCTTATAGGAAGTAACATAATAATTTGTAGAATTATTACTGCAGCAACAACAAAAACATTCAGAAATTGCTAGCAAATTTCACAATTAATTACAAAGAAATGGCAAGTAAGATGTTGAATTAAACATCACATTTTTAAGTAGAAATAGTATTTTAAGCATACTTTAATCTTTGTCTTATTTACAGCTTCGAAAAATCGTAAATGTAAAAAGAGAAGTTGGAAGATGAGGATTGATTATGAACTCTTTACCCTGAACTTGGGGCATTCATGATTCATGAGTGCTGCTATAAAGTCATCATGTTTGCAAACATCCATAACCTTTAATGTCATTTCCTTTATTTAGAAACGGCAAGGTTCTGCAACAGTAGTCTATGTCATTGCTTTTAGTATCAAAAAGGTCTTTAACCTGTATCTTTCCCACAGATGTTAAATAGCTGTAATGGGTGAGACTGAACACAACCTGCAGGATGACAGGTCAAAACTGGTGAGCTGTTGTCAGCAGTTTCATATATAAAAAAATATCACACTGTACATCCTTGTTTTTATGAAAGAGGAACAAAAAAATACTGAGCATGTAAAAATACTCTTCACTGAATGATTTGTAAGCCATTTGTACAAACCCGACAGGGTAAATAAAAACCCTTGGCATGAAATGGAGCTTGTGCAAGATCTCACAATACACACAGTATGTGAACAGTTTTTCATGTCAAGTGTCAAAGAAGATTCTGTGGTTTAGAACATGGCACATTTTCCTTTAAAAAGTAAAATTATACATTTGTCCATTTGTTGAGTGATAAGGATAAGTTTAAGGATTAACTTTATTTGTCCCCGAAGGGAAATTTGTCTTGGGCAAAGTGCTACAGTGTTGTTCTCTAAACAGACAATAATAATATTAATAATAAAAATAGAATAAAGTACAATGTATGAGTCTGATATATAAAATACATATATAATGCAAAAGACAAGGTTCTAATATGTTATATGGGCATTATTTTTGGTGGAATTCAGCATTTTTATCGAGGCAGGAACAAATGAAAGCTTCAGTCTATTAGTTTTACCAACACAGTCTCACTCTCTACTCGTCAAATGTCTGACGCATGGTCAAGTGATCTGGCGTCACTTTTTTGACGCACTGGGTATACCTTTGGCGTTATTTTTCAACGTGCAGGTTAGTCCGATAGACTTCTATAGAACTCAGCAGCGTTTAAATTTGACGTCTTGGTTCAGCACACCGCAACTACACTGAATAAATATAAAAAAATAATAGGCTACAAAAAAAATTATATATGACAGAGATCGTTTTTATCTGGCCCTCCAACTTGTTTTTAAGGGTTTAAATATTCTCGCAATCTGATATCAAAGTGATCTCTGTGCCAAAGCTTAGCGCGTTCATCAGTGGTGAGTTTAACAACACTCAACTGCAGGTAAAACAGCACTCAGCGGTGAGTTTGACCAAAGCAACACTCAACTGCAGGGAAAACGACATAAAAGGTGAGTTTAACAACGCTCCAAGGCGCGTGCAAGTAAGCAGTTTAACCGTTTTCTTACAACCAATTTCGCTTATCGCTTATTCATAGTTCATCATCTCTATGAAATCACGTTCAAGAAGTCTCATTCAGCACACATCGCGATACTTGCCATCAGTTTCCATGTGCCACAGGGTCGGTGAGTAGATATAATTACGCTCTTTTAATGCCTGTTATAAAATTTATTCTGTCTTTATTAATCAGATTAGCGCCATATTGTTTACTCGCTGTATTATATCAGTCATCCGAGGCTGTCTTTGAGTTTCATTGCGTTTAACTAAGTGAACACACCTGCTAACTAGTGTGATTAAACCCTGTCGGTCACGTGACGTGCCATAGACTTTCAATATATTCATTTCATGTCAAAGATGTAAATTTGTAGTAAAATCATGGTAACCACGGCATGTACAATAGCAACAAATTAAATTTGAAGTTAAAACCCAGGAACGGGACATTTACCATGTTTTTACCTCAGTAACTGTAGTTCTACTATGGTATATTAATAATCAATACAACAATAAAATAATCATCAAACTAACTTTGGTTGTACAACTGTAATGGTCGTTTTTGATGTGCTTTTATATTACAGATATCACACATTTACTGTGTCATGCTTTTGATACCTTTTTATGTAAATCCAAAAAAAGTAAATAAATAAAAGGAAACATTTTTCCCTTCCTGCAGTTCATTCATATCAGTTTATATTTTAAATATTTTGCTCACAAAACATTATTAAAATTCTGTTTATAATTCTATTTTATTCTACCCCTCCCCCTTTCTTATTTTTATTATTATGTATTTTTTTTTAGCTGAAAAGATGTAAAGGAAGCAGTCATCCCTGTGGTGTTTGTGGAGAGGTTTTCCTTCAGAAATGGAGAAGACAAAAAGCTGCGGAGGCAGACATTTGCAGCAGTAAGTCTGTGTTGGTTTTACCTTTTTATCAAACTGCTGTTATAAATTGCACAGCATTTTTTTGCACTGTCCAAATACCCACACTTACCATCTTTGCACTTGACCAATCGATTATTTATTTGATGTATTTCCTATGTTTAGGCCAAGTGTTCGAGTGAGCATGGTGACCACAAGTGTGTGTCGAACTTTTCATGACCTGATGACAGTGGTTCCCGTTCCTGATCCTGGAGAACCCCAGCACTGCACGGTTTTGGCGTCTCTCTTATCTCACAAACACACTTTTGAGGTCTTGGAGTCTTCACTGATGAGCTGATGAGTTGAATCAGGTGTGTTTGATCAGGGAGACATCTCAAATGTGCAGTGTTGGGCTTCTCCAGGACCAGGATTGGGAGCCACTGCCTTACGCGACACACTTAAGTGTTTACAGAGATTTTTAGTTTGATCATTCAACTTTGCATTTTAAAATAAATTAATTGAAAAATTATTTTCAATATCTAATTATTATTATTATTATTATTATTATTATTATTATTAATATTTTACATACATTGTAAAGGTTTCCGTGACCCCTTGTGAGATCTCGACAAAAGGTCTCACAATTTATTCCAAAAATTGATGCATGATGGGATACACTAAGCCTGGTATAGAGCTCCGGAGCGGTATTGGAGATAATGTGGGTTTAGTGTTCATTAAGGGCACTGCGCTTTGGCATTATTAAGACTTGCGCACTACTGATAACAGTCCTGTTAGCTTGTAATATTTTTTTTTTATATATATATGAATATAGCTGTATAATTACACACACACATACGCACAGTAATGTATAAGATGCATGTAATGTAGTAATATTTTTCTTTCTTTCTGTCTTACAGGATTGTTTGCAGATAATGCTGTTCAAGCTCAACAGCTCTTTTAAGAGCCAACCCTCACAAACCTTCCTAAAAACTAAAAGAGCTGTTACTGAGTCTCAGCGAATCTTGCCATGATCAGCTCTTCCCAGGTACATTTGTTTAAAATATTTTTGAATCAACATTTACTCATCAAATGCTCTGGTCTGAATCTTATTTTAAATTAACTTAATTATATGTTTAATGAGCAATGTTAATTGCACACAGAGTAAGATTATCTTGTTTTTCCAAAGAGAAGGAAGACCAAGGAAATGATTTGCTCATGAGGAATGAAGACGGCCATCTTGAGCCCAAACAAAGACAGAAGTCCTCTGGTATGTGTGTGTTGAAGCAATGCTGTGCAATGCTGTGTTATGTGTTACAGCACTTTATGATTTTATCTCACAGGACTGTTCATCTCAGCCGTAATTTATTCTTTCTATGTTTTTATTCTTAATAAAAAAAAAAATTATATACAGCTATTACAATTAAATCATGTAGGCAAAGTGTGACTGGAATATTTTTAAACTTTAAGTAAAAAAAAAAAAAAAAAAAACACCAACTGTTTGTCTTAAATAAAAGAATACAAGTTTTATGTAAGTGGTTTACATTATTTCATTGTTTCATAAATGTTGTATTATAAATTGTGGATTGATAGTTGATTGGTTTGAAGCCAGGCCTTACACTAAAACACATTTGTGAGAGAAGTCAGGAACTTTGAAGATAAATTAGAGAGGGAAAAAAGACACATTTACTGCAACAATAGATGAATTATGGAGGCAAAAAATTCTGTCACATGCTAAGGGGTGTCTCATGAGCAAGTCCTTTGCCTTAATTCTTGCAGAATGAAATTTTTATTGCAGTATTTTAATTTGTACAGATGATCTCATCAGCCAAATGGGGGGTTTTGACCAAGTGATGCTCTTGAAAGGACTGAAAGAAGAGGATGTGGTAAATTGTCTTCAGAGAAAAACGTTCTCTAAAGGTCTTAAAACAGCTTGAAGAATGGTAAGTGTACAGTACTACAAGGGTCATAGTTGCTCACCCTGCTAAAATCACACAGAACATAAGCTGAGCTCTCTGTCAATTAAACAACTTGTTTCACTTTGACCAGGTCTGGGATGTTAGGACTGAGAGATCCTCTGGCTGAGAGAAGCTACACCACATCAGTGCTGGATATCAACCACAAACAGTTTCCAGACACGAGAGAAGAAGATCACGATGGGGAGATGAAACCAGTTTAGATGTGATGATGGGAATCATTATTTTCTGGAACAGTATCACATGTCTTATATGCATCACATGATCTGTATCACAGTTGACTGGATGGATTATTTTTACTTTTAAGGACATTTCATCACTCATCTGTGTGAACTGATTAATTTATGATATTAATGAATTTTTGATCCTTTATTATTTTCCTTGAATTGTGTTTGTCTTGAAGCTACTTCAATAAAATTAATATGGTGAATATTGTGTGTTGAAAATTCTTGGTAAATTCATAATTTTACTAGATACTGTAGGCTACTATGGGTTTATTCTACACTTGAAAAACTACATATTAATTACCAGGATTATTTTTTGCTTAAACATTAATGACATCTGGAACAACAATACACCAGAAAGTTATTATTGTATATATTTAATCACAAATATGCCTATATATCTATATAAAGGGATTTACTAGATGAATTATTTTGAAAAGCCATTTACTTTATAGTTACAAACACTTGAGGGATAACTGAGAATGTAGCAGGAATGATCAACATGGATCTTGTACTGCATTAAATCCAAGAGCACGCACATTACTGATGTTCAGCATCTGAGGACCCAGATAAGGGGATGAGGAGGACATTTTTACACTGATTGTTGCTAATTAGTTAATATATATAGTATTCTGAGTACTCCATGAATTATTCCTTGTGGAAAAGTGAAGTATCACAATGTGTATAAATTGTCCTTGATTACTGCTTAACAGTGGGGAATAGATGATGGCATGTTGTTGCAGGTTCATCCATTATATTTATTACTGTTAACTTCAAAAATAAAATAAATAATCTATAATTTTTATTATTAAATCATTTCTTTCTAATTTTGCCATGTTTCACCAGATGGCCTCACCATGTCCTGTCAAAAGCTTTACTGCTCATGACATAAGAATAAGAAAAGGTTAGTCTATGAAAACTGTCAGATATAAATGTGACTCAGCTCAGTTTGTTGTCCATTATGAGGAGAATACATACATGTAGGTTTTACTGCCCTTCTACCCCCAGGGGCCCAGTAGCACCCCCCGGAAGAGCCAAAAACTGTACATTTGAAATGGCTGTAAATCAGAGTCCAATTAATGAATCAAAGAGAAAACCAGAAGAATTTTTACTTATGCTATGCTGATAAAATAATGTCGGGCACAGTTTTCAGAAATAAATGGAAATGTTTCATAAAGCCATTTTAAATATTGCTCCCTCTAAAATACCAAATTTCACTCTGTCTTTCAATTATATCATAGAGGTTTACACAATGAAACTATTCATATATCCAGTTTTCCATTAAATATATTATTTATTTCATTTCGTCAATAAAACGATTTAAACTACATTACCCACAAGCCTCCGTCGTTCTATATATGGAAAGGCGAAACTAGGGGCTGTTTTTTGTAGTTCATCAAAGTTATGATTAGGGTTAGGGTTAGGATCTCGCTAAAGAGGTAATTTTCCTCAACATAGCAACCCTTAATTGTTGACTTAATATATTACTAATGTGATAATAGTAGCAAAACGTTCTTCTGTAACACGATGCGCTGTTTAGTATGGGTTAAAGGATAGTCCAACCACAGACAACCCTGCGATGACAAGGGACATTGACAGCCAATGATATCAAAGCTGAGCAGCGGCGTCACGCTTCCTTATCCATTTATGACCGATGACTTTCGTTTTTCGGCTGAAGGGATAGATTGGTTAACAATCAATAACATTTGCTACCTATTAGATTGTGTTTTATTAACGTCTACACCTTCCTCCAACAATAATGCAAATGCGCTAATTATTGTTTTCAGCTTGACAAAAATTGGGCAATATTGATGAGCACATGGCCAGCATTCGCAGTTCTATCGAACCGATTCCTCTCATTAAATCTTTTTTTTTTTTTTCAAAGACAGGTGCATTTTCTAATCAAATGATTAGCTTGTAACATTTAAATTGCATGTTGTTTTGTTTTAAATCTATAAAAATTATTCACTTTAGTTTTTCTGTGATTTGCCATTCTTTACCAATTGAACTCTAGCAATAAAAACAGAGTTAAAAAAACTGATTCAAAGACAAATTGCCCATATAACTGCACTGCATCCTCTGTCAATAAGTTGTTTTTGCCACTATGAAGAATAAAAATTCTTTGCAAATACTTTTATTAAAAAAAAAAGTAAATACAGATAGTCTTTCAGAGAACACTGAAGAATTTATTTGACCAAAAAGTGATACAACACACTGTTTCAAACTCAGAAAATAAAGACCATGAAGACATGCATGTCAAGTGTGCAATATCATCTATAAACCTCCATCAGCACAGCATCAAATAAACACTGATTGTCCGAACAATGGAAGAAAGATAACGTTCAGGAAAACAAACACCTGCTACATAAAATTGCAGAAATAAAACTGACAATAACATCATTCACTTCATGACTGGAACTAGGGGATGGCTGTGCATGAATACGTCCTTTACGAAAACTGCTGATGAGAACTGATGTTTGTTTTTTTATGATAAAAGCACCAGAAGTAAAGTTTACTGTATGAAGCTTGAAAAAGAGAACACAATGCTTTATCAATATAAAAATACTATTTTCAACCATTGTTTTGATCACTGGTTCTGTATACAATATATGGGTTGCTGGAAGGTCACAATGTATTCATTATAAGCTTAGAACTAAAACAAAACTGCACTGCAAAGTCTAAACACTGATAAAGGGAGCATTTCTGTGTGTGTTGGGAAGATAAAGAGTTAAAGAGGTGAGTCCTTGTGCATGATCGAGAAGAACATCATTATCTGCGAACAATCCTGAAAGACAGAAAGGAAGGAAATATTATTACATGCTACTTTTAGACCATAAAACCAGCCTCTGTAAAGATGCTGTATAATTATATATTAAATGCATCTATTATTAAAAGCTAGTCAATAATAGCAAGCTATATTCATATGAATTATAAAAAAATATATTACATGCTTAAAGGAATGTTATCAGTAGTGTAATTGATCTGCTCACGGAAACCTTTCCAATGTATGTGAAATATTATTATTAATAATAATAATAATAATAATAATTAGATACTGAGAATAATTTGGAAGTAAAACAAAGTGTTGCATGTTTTCTTGGTGTACAGAAAAGTATATTTATTTTGTACATCATTTGCAACTGCTTTTTTTTTCACTTAATTAGAAGCCCCAAAAATTTAATTGTCCTCTGTAATAGGGACTAATGAAAAGAGAATTAGAATTTCTTTTAAAATGCAAAGTTGAATAATAATCAAAAAAAAAAAAAAAAAAAAATCTCTGTAAACACTTAAGTGTGTCCCGTAAGGCAGTGGCTCCCAATCCTGGTCCTGGAGAAGCCCAACACTGCACATTTGAGATGTCTCCCTGATCAAACACACCTGATTCAACTCATCAGCTCATCAGTGAAGACTCCAAGACCTCAAAAGTGTGTTTGTGAGATAAGAGAGACGCCAAAACCGTGCAGTGCTGGGGTTCTCCAGGATCAGGAACGGGAACCACTGTCATCAGGTGATGAAAAGTTCGACACACACTTGTGGTCACCATGCTCACTCGAACACTTGGCCTAAACATAGGAAATACGTCAAATAAATAATCGATTGGTCAAGTGCAAAGATGGCAAGTGTGGGTATTTGGACAGTGCAAAAGTTTAAGAAACAACAAATGCTGTGCAATTTATAACAGCAGTTTGATAAAAAGGTAAAACCAACACAGACTTACTGCTGCAAATGTCTGCCTCCGCAGCTTTCAGTCTTCTCCATTTCTGAAGGAAAACCTCTCCACAAACACCACAGAGATGACTGCTTCCTTTACATCTTTTCAGCTAAAAAAAAAAATACATAATAATAAAAATAAGAAAGGGGGAGGGGTAGAATAAAATAGAATTATAAACAGAATTTTAATAATGTTTTGTGAGCAAAATATTTAAAATATAAACTGATATGAATGAACTGCAGGAAGGGAAAAATGTGTCCTTTCATTCATTTACTTTTTTTGGATTTACATAAAAATTTTCAAAAGCATGGTACAGTAAATGTGTGATATCTGTAATATAAAAGCACATCAAAAACGACCATTACAGTTGTACAACCAAAGTTAGTTTGATGATTATTTTATTGTTGTATTGATTATTAATATACCATAGTAGAACTACAGTTACTGAGGTAAAAACATGGTAAATGTCCCATTCCTGGGTTTTAACTTCAAATTTAATTTGTTGCTATTGTACATGCCGTGGTTACCATGATTTTACTACAAATTTACATCTTTGACATGAAATGAATATATTGAAAGTCTATGGCACGTCACGTGACCGACAGGGTTTAATCACACTAGTTAGCAGGTGTGTTCACTTAGTTAAACGCAATGAAACTCAAAGACAGCCTCGGATGACTGATATAATACAGCGAGTAAACAATATGGCGCTAATCTGATTAATAAAGACAGAATAAATTTTATAACAGGCATTAAAAGAGCGTAATTATATCTACTCACCGACCCTGTGGCACATGGAAACTGATGGCAAGTATCGCGATGTGTGCTGAATGAGACTTCTTGAACGTGATTTCATAGAGATGATGAACTATGAATAAGCGATAAGCGAGAATGGTGTGTAAGAAAACGGTTAAACTGCTTACTTGCACGCGCCTTGGAGCGTTGTTAAACTCACCTTTTTATGCCGTTTTCCCTGCAGTTGAGTGTTGCTTTGGTCAAACTCACCGCTGAGTGCTGTTTTACCTGCAGTTGAGTGTTGTTAAACTCACCACTGATGAACGCGCTAAGCTTTGGCACAGAGATCACTTTAATATCAGATTGCGAGAATATTTAAACCTCAAAAACAAGTTGGAGGGCCAGATAGAAACGATCTCTGTCATATATATATATATATATTTGTAGCCTATTATTTATTTTTATTTATTCAGTGTAGTTGCGGTGTGCTGAACCAAGACGTCAAATATAAACGCTGCTGAGTTCTATAGAAGTCTATCGGACTAACCTGCACGTTGAAAAATAACGCCAAAGGTATACCCAGTGCGTCAAAAAAGTGACGCCAGATCACTTGACCATGCGTCAGACATTTGACGAGTAGAGAGTGAGACTGTGTTGGTTTTACACATTGGCATTCTTAGTCTCTTTCCCAATGGCAGTGTCTGGTATTTGCTTAAAAGAGGATGTTTGGCGTCAGAACTGATACTTATTGTTCTTCTCATTGAATCTCATTGGGTGTATGGGCTCATATTTTTTTATTCCTATGATTCTCATAGCTGTTTTGTGGATATGAGCCAATTTGTTTTTCAGTTGAAAAGACCAGTTTCCGAACCAGACTGTAATTCCGTAGCGAATAAGACTTTCAAGCGTGGCCTGGTAAAAAACATGCAAGATATTGGTACCCACCCCATACAGTCTCAGCCTTCTTATAAAATAAAGCCTCTGTTGAAGTCGTGTGCACAGACTGTCAATGTGTGTTTTCCAACAAAGAACATTGTCCATATAAAACCCCAGGTATCTGTCACTTGCTGTATCTCTGTGTCTTTAATGATCAGGGGCTTATGTTCAGATACTGTACACTTCTTGGGTCAAGGACCATTTCTTGTGTCTTATTTACATTTAACACAAGACAGTTCTTGTCACACCACTGAGTAAAAAATATCTATTTCACTGTGGTAAGATAATAGGTCCATGCCTTTTTGTAAGATACTTAAAATGACAGTATCATCAGCATATTTCATTATATAATTATTAGTATATGTGCTCCTGCAGTCATTTGTGTATAAAGCAAAGAGCACAGGCGATGAAACACAACCTTGTGGAACTCCTGTGCTGCTATATCTGACCTCAGAAAGTGTCCCATTAACCCTAACCTGCTGAGTTATGTTACTTAAAAAAGAATAAAACCATTTAATTAAATAAGTACTGACACCCATGCCATAAAGCTTCTCTAAAAGCAGATGTGTCTGTAATGTATATTGTATAAAGGTTTAAAACAATCTTTTTTTTCTTGTATTGTCTTCCTTTTTCTCTTTTTTTATACAGTATATATATTTTAAATATTACCATATTTCAACGATTGTGGTTGTGGTAGTTATGAAACCTATATGAACAATTGGAATATTTTTAATTTGTTTATTCCAAGTCTAATTTAAAATAAGTTTTTTTTTTTTTATAGCACATTGTGGAGTGAGAAAGTATTATATAAATATAATATACTTGCAATGTAGCTTAGGGGTAGCATTAATGTACTTTAACATTATAATTGCTAGAATAATTGTATGAGATTAATGATTTAGTAAAAAAAAAATTACATCAATGAAATGGTGGGGGACAAATAAATTATGTTTTTAATTATGAAACTAAAACCACTGTCACTATCAAGTCACTTGTCTTAATGAATGAGTCATGAAATCATTTTCTTCCTAGTCTGATATTGCACCATATATATAAAAATCAAAAACTCATACAATGATAAAAATATGAATCAGTTATTGTAATATGATTTATTAATGAGGATATTTTAAACAGTATTCTAGGGCTCTGTTTGTACTAATGTAGTAGGGCTATTGTCATAACCTTTGTCTATCAGGAAACAGATGTGTTTTCTAAATGCAGTGGCCAAATGGGTTTGTGCATATAAGAATTCTTGTTCCCATCAAAATGCAGAGCAGACTGATGTTTGTACTAACTTGTTATTGGCAGATTGTGCTAACACATATTTTTTGTCCATTTTAAAGAGTTTTGTTTTAGTTAAAACCATAGAACTTTTCACACAAACTGGGTAAAATGGGTGAAGATTCCCCCTTAAAGCTGCAGTAGGTAACTTTTGTAAAAAAATATTTTGTACATATTTGTTAAACCTGTCATTATGTCCTGACAGTAGAATATGTGACAGATAATCTGTGAAAAAATCAAGCTCCTCTGGCTCCTCCCAGTGTCCTATTGCCATTTGCAGAAATACATCACTCCCGGTAAAAAACAACCAATCAGAGCTGCGGTCTGTAACTTTGTTTGTGTTCAAAATGTAGAAAAATGTATATAATAAGCGAGTACACCATGAATCCATTTTCCAAACTGTGTTTTTAGCTTGTCCTGAATCACTAGGGTGCACCTATAATAAGTGTTTATATTCGGACTATTTTAGATTGCTTCGGGGGTACCGCGGCGGAGTAACCCATAACCTTTGTGATTCTTCATAGACATAAACAGAGAGAAGTAGTTCTGGCTACGATGTTCTTCCGCAAGACGCAAGCAGTTCTGTTTATTAACCGCTAGAGCAACAAAAGTTACCTACAAAACTATAAAAACATTTCCTTATTTAGTTGTTATGGCACAAAATGTAAAATATGGCCCCTACATGTCCACAAAACCCTCATTAACCTCAGTTAATGACGTTGAGTCTTTGACTGACTAAATCTCACAAATGTTGATATTCAGATGAAATGAAAAAATTAAAAATAGTGTAGCCATTCATCAAAACTGCTGAGATGTGAGAAACATATATTCAGGTGAAATATATTATCAGTTAGTTCATTCTTAGTGCTGAACACTTAGTTAATTAATATATTTGATTGCTTTGGCCAACATATTTTGTAATTAATATAATTGTATACATTAATCATTTTAAAAACAGATGTGACATTTCCCAAAATTTTGAAATACAGCATTTACATAACTATATTTTTTATTTTTTTAAACTGCCACCATTATTCAATTTTGGTATGTTTGTTCTGTCCATTGGAATGTCAAAAAGGACACAGACTCAACTCACTTTCATCAGATGCATTTTAATAGGGAAGAAAATTGTTTAAAATAGAAGGAAAAAAAAATGTATACAACAAACAGAGCAAGGCTATATTGCATATTGTACATTAGAATTAAATTTGGATTTTAAGATTATTGCTAACAAGAAATTATCTTATCTAGAATAAGTGTTCGTTAAAAACAAATGAAGATATAAGCATTAGAGAGATCTGTAATTAACCGTGCATGATATTGTTAGAACAATGTGTTATTGATCATTCTTATCAGGACATGGACAGCAGATTGTTACAGATGTTGATGTATATTTGTAATAAAGACTCATTCAAGTCAAGTTAATAGGAATTATTACTGTTAGTGTAACATTATCCTACTTTAAAGCTTCTATGGATTCATTAACCATTCTTCCATGGCTCAGTTTTCACTAATACATTATCAGAACTTTTGTCTTTCAGGAAACGGATCTGTACTCCGGGCACAATGTCCAGTTTGGATTTGTACTGATAAATATCATAATTCTCATGAGCAATCTCCTCCATCTTTTCAAACTTCACAATATAGTAATATGTGTAATAGTCATAATTTTTCTCATGTGAGCTAGTGTAAAACCCCACCCATGAGTAGTAAAATAAATCTTTCCAGTCTGTGAAGGTCTTCTTGATATAAAGTCGAGCACAAGCTTTACCGTCTTCAGTGTAGAGCTGCAGACCAACATCATTATACTCTGGTCCATAAAAGAATTCAGGAACATTTGATGAGAGTTTAGCTTGACTTTGTGTTCCACAGTCTGATGGCAATATTGTCAATGCTTTAGCACCCTCCCAGGGCGTAGTTTGTGCTAAAATTTTGTCATATTTTTTGTCCAGCAGAAAACGGATTTGAACTCCATGAGCAATAGCTAAACTGGAACTGTACTGGTAAATATCATAATTGTGTGTGATATAGTATTCAATCTTTGAAAACTTCTCAGCATATTGATATGTGGAATAGGCATCATTTTTATCTTGTGAACTCTTGTAAAACCCCACCCATGAATGGGAAAAAACTTTGTTCCAGTTGCTAAAGGTTTTCTTGATGTAGAGTCGAGCGCAGGCTTTTCCGTCTTCAGTGTAGAGCTGCAGACTAGCGTCAAACCCCTTTATTCTGACGGGAATCACTCTGTTAGCTCCATCAAACTCTGGGCCATACCAAATGTATGGATTAGTAAACTGAAAATCAAAAAGTGATGGGTACAGTCGCAGTCGAGGTTGGAGACCAGCATTCATGGAGACAGAAGTATCTGAAGCCCCAGATGAGTCATAAATATCCAGCCGTTCCCTGACCTGTGTATGAACTTCATTAGTTTCACTGGAACGAGTGTTTTGGCAAATTTCAATGTATACATATTTGGAATTTTTCATAATTTCAGCAGGTATCTCCCAAAGAAGTTTTGAGAAACCTTCTGTAGTTGCTTTTAACTCTAGTTTAATTCCTTCATATGCATTACATTGCAAATAGGGTGAGCGTTTCTTTCTGCGGCTGATAGGACTGTGTTTACAGTCATTGCTGCTGTATCCTGTCTCTGTCAGAAACTGAAGGCATCTGTCATATTCTCTGTCTTCTGTATTGCGTGGTATTGTGTAAATACCAGAAACATTGCTCTCATCCACAGTGCAGTTATACGGGTCTCCAATCTGCAAGAGCAGAGCAGGATCAATCTCATAAGTGTCAGAAGGATTAAATTCATTCTTGTTAAGGTCATGTGCTGTAATAAATACACTGAGTATCTTGTTTGGCCTATTTTGTTTCACAGAGATAATGAGCCTGTCCATGTTTCTTTCTGGCACATTGGTGTTTCTGTAATACTTCCGCACATAGGCTGGCAATGCATTGGCGCCGGGAGATCTTAAATTGCCAACCGAATAGTAACTCTGCCAAGAGCTCAATGAGGGGAGAATGTCCTCTCTATTGCCATAATGATGGAATCCAAAGTCACCTCTATTAAGATCAAAATTTGAATCAAGGATAAGAATCTTGTTCTGATCAACAGTCACAATGTTTTGGGCAAACCAGAACAATAACTGAAGTCCATGACGTGGTGCAGACTTTGCATATGTAATGTTCTTCAAGTCATGAATATTGTTAAGTTTTCTCAAAGAAGAGACACCAGCCAAGAAGAGGCAGAGGAGCAGGAAGCAGAGTCTCATGGCACCCATGGCAAAATCTTAATCAAAAACAAAATACTAAATATCAAACACATAAGCTGTAAATATACTTGGATCATAAGCAGGCAATTTAATGATGGCATAGCTTTATGTTGAATCTAAGATTTTTATATTATCATTTAAAAAAACTGAACAGGAAAATGTTCTGCTATTTTAATGTTTACACTAAAAATATTGACTGTATAGAACTTCATTACAGTAGTACATTTTAATTAAGGTTCTTAACATTATGGCATTTCTATTGAGCGTCAGTTAGGAAACTCATCAAAAAATAGATCAGTGGTTTGAAAATGCCACTGACCCTCACTTTTTGGGGAAATTAATTTAGGAGTGGCTGCTTAGTAATATCCACAAAATATTTTATGTTCCAAAGAATTAAACACATAACATTTAACTTTAATTTGAAATTTCAAGAACATATTAACACTGCTATCATTGGTAATATAAAGTCAATAGTTTAATAACTTTTGTTTGATTTAATATTTTGTAATAAATATTACATTAATATTTCAATCAATTTAGTAAATGTAATTCAGAATCCTATTTTATAATCTGAATGTATTTAAACACTTTGAATAAATCTATAAAATTTACCTCAGACTGAAGGTCCTCAGTGGAAGAGCCCCTGTATCTGTCACATCTCTCAGATGATTATTTATACAGTATGGAGGGGGCTGTACTTTACAGACAGGGTGTGTCTCTGTAGTAGAGCCTGTAAGACTGCCCTTCAGTTATAGCGTCATTTTAAAACATTTTGCCACAATACAATTTTCTTTTAAGTGCACTTGTTTACTAGGGACAACATGTCAGTGTAGGCATATGCTGGAAATAAAGTATGAGACATGATATGTGAAGAAAGCAAAGAAAAATCAAGTTAACTATCACTTGTGAAAATAAAATTGTATTTTGTGTCATTCTTCAAGTAATTTATCACACTGTGATTTTTAAGACGGCAGGGGAAAAAATGACTATAGTTGAAGTCACTGTAGTCGTTTTCTGCACATGTTACAAAGTTTAGGTAAATAAAACAGTTGCCTATTATATTAATATATGATATAAGTAAATGTAATTAACATTATATTTAATATGTAACTAATTATGTAAGTAATGCCTCCCATATTAACAACAATAATGTTTTTTTTTTACTATTATTAAACATTTATTAACCATGAAATTAAGTCTTATTAGCGAAGATAAAAAAATAAATCTAAATCAAAGAAAGGAAAGGAAAGACCTTTACCAGAAATATGCGATTTGTACAGTAAATCTGTAATGCTGGCAGTTCTCAGGAGTTCCGCTCGAGGGCGCGCTTGCTGCAGCTCCTCCGCCCCGGATGACAGAGCTGTCCGCGGCGCGCGCGTCCTTCCGGTTTTGGGATGGATTTCCTTGGTGCAGTGTTTTTATTTCTTTTAACGTACTGATTGTGTTTCAGCGACCTCGAGGTCGATGGATTTTACTTTGACTTGATGCTTTACTTCGCCTCGATCTGGCCATGTCATTCAAAACCGCCGGCAGTATATCTAAAGTGCTAGCAAACCCAGCTGAACTGATGGTAGGTCTGGATAAATGGAATATTAATGCTCGCTTTGATGTTAGATGTCTGAACAGGGTTGACACTAAAACGGTTTCTGGGAAGGTGACTTTTCCGTTAAAAGCCGTATTAATGAAATTTTAAACTGTATGCTTTCTTTAGATATAGGCTACTGAATTGAATATCACATGCATGCTGGAACAAACAAGACAATGAAGATACGATAACGGTCTTACTCTGTGTTACTGTTTGATGTTTTTAAAACTGTAAACTATGCTCAGATGATCACTCTGTTACTAAAAGTGTTTTGTCTATCAGAAGTGAAGCGGTTTCCGGTTGCCATGGAGACGGAAAGTGAGCATCATGGGATGTTTGTGGATCCGGACTTTCCTGCTGATGAGTCCTCACTCTTCTGTGACTACACCACGCCCCTCTCCAAATTGTTGGGTGATGTCACATGGCTCCGCCCACAGGTACCATAATATTCAGTCATTCCCACAGGTAATATATTTACTCCAATGAGTACACATGAAGATCTTCTATCAGAACTGAGTGGGTTTAGTGGGTTAGCTAGAGTAGTTTGTAAAAATTCTTATTGTTCATTAAACACTAAGCAAACATTACTTGGATGATCTACTACTCCCTGACAACATAACAGTGACAGCATGATGAATTTCATTCATACTATAAAGAACATACTTTTTTTAATGGTCGTGAAGTTTCAAACCTCACGTAGTACCTACTGATGATGCGATTTCAAACACATGTTGGGCAGAATTTACAGTGCTTTTCCTTCTGTATATAACAGGAGATCTGCAAGCAGCCTCAGCTCTTCCCTGATGACCCTGTGGAGGCCCACCCAAAGCAAGGCATCCTGGGAGACTGCTGGTTGCTTTGTGCCTGCTCCATGTTACTCAAGAACCAGCATCTTCTGAACAAGGTGAACACTGGCAGATTTCTTGTGAAGATGTTGTATTTTAACTGGAAATGAAAAGTACATGTTTAATAGAGTGGCAACAATCTGCAAATTTTTTAAAATAATAATCTTGTGCCTTTGACTTTTTCTCCAATTGTCAAATACTTTTCCGTCTCGAGAAGGAGTTTGTAATGCTGTGATTCACTTTATAGCTACATTTACATTTACAATTATTCACTGGCAGGCACTTTTATCCAAAGCGACTTACAGATGAGGAATACAACAAGCAATGTATCCTTAAGATGTCGAAACAAGAGAAGTGCCAGTTATTCATGGCCTGATTCATGGCTTTTAGCTCTTTCACAAACACTGTTTTTAAAATCCCAATGGGAAAAATGAATGGCAAAGATGCTTTCGAAACCAAGGTCACTGAAAAAGCGAGTGATCACTGTTGCACTCTGTTATTATAGATTTAAATATTTTAAATATTCCAGTTACATACCAAGAAGCTTTGATCATATTTTGCACATTAGATTTATTCTAAAAAAAAAATTTAACACAGTTGTGGTTTAAAAACTTTAATTGAATGTTGTCAAGTTGTATTTTTATGTGTGTTTGTTTTTGTTATCAGGTATTTCCACCAGAGCAGCCCTTTGTGGGGTGACCGTGTTTTACCACGGTGAGTTCCGTGTCCAGTTCTGGCAGAATGGGCGCTGGATAGAGGTACGGGTGGATGACCAACTGCCCTGCATCAATGACAATCTCTGCTTTTCACGATGCCAGAGCCCCAGGGCATTCTGGGTAGCACTTTTGGAGAAAGCTTATGCCAAGTAAGTGCTATAACTTGTATTAACTGTAATGTGTGAACTAAAGCAAAACATAATAATTGAGAAGTTGTAATTGTTCTTCATGCTAGGTTACATGGTTCATACGAGCGTTTGTGGGCAGGGGCAAGTATGTGAGGCAGTTGTGGACTTGAGCGGAACCATAGCAGTACGGTGGAGTCTTAAAGGGGCAGAGTCTCAAAAACAACAGCCAACGAGTCCCAGACTCAACACACACCTAACGGGATGAGACTATCTGAACTCTCACTTCAGCTGAAGGAGCATGTGCCATCAGCTGCTGTGTCCACAGCGCCCCCACAGGTGAGAGAGGAAAGCAACCACTGACTTTTTTCTTCTTAAAGCTGAATTAAATGAACTTTCCAACAGTGACACAGTTATTACATGAATACATCCACTAAAACTGAGCCCAGTTAAGTATTAATAATATACTACTACAGTAATTATTCATATTAAATATCAATCTGGATATAGATCTGGATGTTTATTTTTTATTTTAGTACTTTACATTATTTTGACCATTATTATTACTTTAAAAACATTTCTAATTTAGTTTATTTATCATTTGTATTTTACTTTATTTCAGTTAACATTTGTTTTATTGCAATGATTTTTAATATTTTTAGTTAACTATAGCAGCACTATTTGGGAATGATTTTAGACTGCAGCAACAACAGTTAATAGTTTACAGATTTTACAGTGACCCACATGTACTCCTTAAATGTGCGGTTTTCTGAAAATCTTTCACAAAACACCATAGGGAGGATTTAATCATAGTACTTTAATAGTTGTAGTAATGGGTTTGCTGCAGGTATCCCAGAGCTTGGTCAGTTCCATGCCATGAGTGTGATGGAGTGGACAAATGTGACAACCACTACAGGTGAACAAGTGGAGCTGGTCAGGATACGAAACCCCTGGGGCAGGAGGAGCTGGACCGGGGTCTGGAGAGAGAGGTATGGAGAGAAAAAGTGCTGAATTATCACAAACTTTGTCAATGTTTTGGTTTGTTTTGTGAGTTAAGTACCTTATATTTAATATATGTATTATAAATAGATGTTTTTAAAATGATTTGTTAATTTAATTGTGAATTTTTCATATCTGTGTAACTTTTAAATCCTATTTGAGCTTAGGATATGTTGAACTTTTTATCTTTGGCAGTTAGACTGAATGCAACATCAGACCGAATGTGACATATTTTAATTAAAACTATTATATTATTGAAGAACAAAGTGAGAAATACCAATACTGCTCCACTAAAATGTGATTCTTTAAACACTATTTCTGTCAAATTAGTGGTTATAATTATTTTAGACATAATTATTATATTTACAATTCTTAAATAGTTATTTATATTCATTGTCCCTAGAAAACCTACTACGATTTTCTTTCAGATATATAGGTGGTCATTTATTTTGTGTGGATATCGTTGTTCATTAATTTTACCATGATGAA
>NW_020523479.1:0-33278 GCF_003368295.1 Carassius auratus
GCGGCGCGCGCGTCCTTCCGGTTTTGGGATGGATTTCCTTGGTGCAGTGTTTTTATTTCTTTTAACGTACTGATTGTGTTTCAGCGACCTCGAGGTAGATGGATTTTACTTTGACTTGATGCTTTACTTCGCCTCGATCTGGCCATGTCATTCAAAACCGCCGGCAGTATATCTAAAGTGCTAGCAAACCCAGCTGAACTGATGGTAGGTCTGGATAAATGGAATATTAATGCTCGCTCTGATGTTAGATGTCTCAACAGGGTTGACACTAAAACGGTTTCTGGGAAGGTGACTTTTCCGTTAAAAGCCGTATTGCTGAAATTTTAAACTGTATGCTTTCTTTAGATATAGGCTACTGAATTGAATATCACATGCATGCTGGAACAAACAAGACAATGAAGATACGATAACGGTCTTACTCTGTGTTACTGTATGATGTTTTTAAAACTGTAAACTATGCTCAGATGATCACTCTGTTACTAAAAGTGTTTTGTCTATCAGAAGTGAAGCGGTTTCCGGTTGCCATGGAGACGGAAAGTGAGCATCATGGGATGTTTGTGGATCCGGACTTTCCTGCTGATGAGTCCTCACTCTTCTGTGACTACACCACGCCCCTCTCCAAATTGTTGGGTGATGTCACATGGCTCCGCCCACAGGTACCATAATATTCAGTCATTCCCACAGGTAATATATTTACTCCAATGAGTACACATGAAGATCTTCTATAAGAACTGAGTGGGTTTAGTGGGTTAGCTAGAGTAGTTTGTAAAAATTCTTATTGTTCATTAAACACTAAAGCAACATTATTGGATGATCTACTACTCCCTGACAACATAACAGTGACAGCATGATGAATTTCATTCATACTATAAGAACATACTTTTTTAATGGTCGTGAAGTTTCAAACCTCACGTAGTACCTACTGATGATGCGATTTCAAACACATGTTGGGCAGAATTTACAGTGCTTTTCCTTCTGTATATAACAGGAGATCTGCAAGCAGCCTCAGCTCTTCCCTGATGACCCTGTGGAGGCCCACCCAAAGCAAGGCATCCTGGGAGACTGCTGGTTGCTTTGTGCCTGCTCCATGTTACTCAAGAACCAGCATCTTCTGAACAAGGTGAACACTGCCAGATTTCTTGTGGACATTTTGGTATTTTAACTGGAAATAAAACGTACATGTTTAATAGGGTGAAACTATCCGCAAATATTGTCAAATACTTTTTGCTTCGAGCAGGAGTTTGTAATGTTGTGATTCACTTTACAGCTACATTTACATTTACATTTATCAATTGGCAGGCACTTTTATCCAAAGCGACTTACAGATGAGGAATACAACAAGCAATGTATCCTAAGATGTCGAAACAAGAGAAGTGCCAGTTATTCATGGCCTGATTCATGGCTTTTAACTCTTTCACAAACACTGTTTTTAAAATCCCAATGGGAAAAATTGAATGGCAAAGATGCTTTCCGAAACCAAGGTCACTGAAAAGCGAGTGATCACTGTTGCACTCTGTTATTATAGATTTAAATATTTTAAATATTCCAGTTACATACCAAGAAGCTTTGATCATATTTCACACATTAGATTTATTCAAAAAAATATGTAACACAGTTGTGGTTTAAAAACTTTAACTGAATGTTGTCAAGTTGTATTTTTATGTGTGTTTGTTTTTTGTTATCAGGTATTTCCACCAGAGCAGCCTTTGTGGGGTGACCGTGTTTACCACGGTGAGTTCCGTGTCCAGTTCTGGCAGAATGGGCGCTGGATAGAGGTACGGGGTGGATGACCAACTGCCCTGCATCAATGACAATCTCTGCTTTTCACGATGCCAGAGCCCCAGGGCATTCTGGGTAGCACTTTTGGAGAAAGCTTATGCCAAGTAAGTGCTATAACTTGTATAACTGTAATGTGTGAACTAAAAGCAAAACATAATAATTGAGAAGTTGTTAATTGTTCTTCATGCTAGGTTACATGGTTCATACGAGCGTTTGTGGGCAGGGCAAGTATGTGAGGCAGTTGTGGACTTGAGCGGAACCATAGCAGTACGATGGAGTCTTAAAGGGGCAGAGTCTCAAAACAACAGCCCAACGAGTCCAGACTCAACACACACCTAACGGGATGAGACTATCTGAACTCTCACTTCAGCTGAAGGAGCGATGTGCCATCAGCTGCTGTGTCCACAGCGCCCCCACAGGTGAGAGAGGAAAGCAACCGCTGACTTTTTTCTTCTTAAAGCTGAATTAAATGAACTTTCCAACAGTGACACAGTTATTACATGAATACATCCACTAAAACTGAGCCCAGTTAAGTATTAATAATATACTACTACAGTAATTATTCATATTAAATATCAATCTGGATATAGATCTGGATGTTTATTTTTATTTTAGTACTTTACATTATTTTGACCATTATTATTACTTTAAAAACATTTCTAATTTAGTTTATTTATCATTTGTATTTTACTTTATTTCAGTTAACATTTGTTTTATTGCAATGATTTTTAATATTTTTAGTTAACAATAGCAGCACTATTTGGGAATGATTTTAGACTGCAGCAACAACAGTTAATAGTTTACAGATTTTACAGTGACCCACATGTACTCCTTAAATGTGCGGTTTTCTGAAATCTTTCACAAAACACCATAGGGAGGATTTAATCATAGTACTTTAATAGTTGTAGTAATGGGTTTGCTGCAGGTATCCCAGAGCTTGGTCAGTTCCATGCCATGAGTGTGATGGAGTGGACAAATGTGACAACCACTACAGGTGAACAAGTGGAGCTGGTCAGGATACGAAACCCCTGGGGCAGGAGGAGCTGGACCGGGGTCTGGAGAGAGAGGTATGGAGAGAAAAAGTGCTGAATTATCACAAACTTTGTCAATGTTTTGGTTTGTTTTGTGAGTTAAGTACCTTATATTTAATATATGTATTATAAATAGATGTTTTTAAAATGATTTGTTAATTTAATTGTGAATTTTTCATATCTGTGTAACTTTTAAATCCTATTTGAGCTTAGGATATGTTGAACTTTTTATCTTTGGCAGTTAGACTGAATGCAACACCAGACCGAATGTGACATATTTTAATTAAAACTATTATATTATTGAAGAACAAAGTGAGAAATACCAATACTGCTCCACTAAAATGTGATTCTTTAAACACTATTTCTGTCAAATTAGTGGTTATAATTATTTTAGACATAATTATTAATATTACATAATATCAATATTATTATTAAATAGTTATTTATATTCATTGTCCCTAGAAAACCTACTACGATTTTCTTTCAGATATATAGGTGGTCATTTATTTTGTGTGGATATCGTTGTTCATTAATTTTACCATGATGAACAAGTGGAGGGAGGGACAGTTGTTCTACTGGCACTAGGGGGCGAAATGTGACAATCATACGCAGATGTTGGTGATGCAGCTTCTGTCTGACGGGTTTTGTCTGTCTCTCTGTACAGTGGATCAGGTTGGGCTTCTCTGGAGCTCTCCAGTTCTCAGGCTCTACTGGGCCGCACGGCAGAGGGGGAATTCTGGATGGACGAGACAGAATTCCAGCAGGAATTTGATGAGGTCACAGTAGGCTATCCCCTCAGTGATACAGGACACCTCCAAAGCATCTACACAGGTATTGTCTATATCAAATTTTACAGTTGCTTAATTAAAAATATATCATTTTTATTTAATAATTAATTTACACTCAAATTCACTTACATTGTTTTTTACATTCCAATGAAAAAATAAAGCAAAAATGTTAAAAGGAAAATATAAATTAGGAATAAGGATTTTTTTTTTTCAACGCCATCACTACCTCGGCCAACTTTGCTAGTTTGGGAATCTTTGGTCTTATGCATTCTTGAGAGCATTTGCATGAATAGTTCCTTGCTGTCTTATAAATTATATATCTGCAAATAGTTTGAATATCTAGTGAATAATTTACACGTTTAATAATAATATTAATCAAAAAAAGATATTTATATTAATTTGTCATTTGCCTTCATGTAGGAAGCTATCTAACCCACAGCCACCAAATTGGAGGTCGCTGGGTCAAAGGCCACTCTGCGGGCGGTTGCCGTAACAATAACACTTTTAGTATCAACCCTAAGTTCTGGTTAAAAGTGTGTGAGAGAGGGGAAGTGTTGCTGTCATTGCTGCAGCACGGACATCCAGAGCCACCAGCAGAGGGCAGCACTCAGCAGCACTCTCACCTCCAGGCCATTGCACTGCATGTGTGGAAGGTTAGAGGAACACTAAATAATCATTTCTGAATGATTGCAAATGTTTCATTATGTAATGTTATGTAAAATATGTCATAGGTGGAGAAGAAACACTTTAACCTGTTGCGGACGCTGAACAAGCCACCGCTTGTGTCGCACACGCATGCATACAATCGGGAAGTGGTAGTGCACACTCACCTGAATCCAGGTTTTTACCTGTTGGTGCCTAGTACCTTCCTGCAGGGAGCAGAGGGCCGGTTCCTTCTAAGAGTTCATTCTTCCTGCTCTACCTCTCTCAGGTGACTGCACTAAGACGAACGTAACTGTATTGAACTTTTTGTACAGTTCAAATGTTTGATTTGGATTTGTAAGTATTTTTTTATGTTTTTGAAAGAATGCTCACCAAGGCTGCATTTATGTTGTAAAAAAAAAAAAAAAAAAAAAAACAGCATAAACTTTAATATTCTAAAATATATTGTTCTTTAAAATAAGTGTTTTCCATTTGAACATATTTAAAAATGTATTTTTTTTCCCGTGGTGTCAATGCTGAATTTTTGGCATCATCACTCCAGTCTTCAGTGTCAAATGATCCTACAGAAATGTTTCTAATATGCTGATTTGCAGCCTAAAGAACATTTTATTATTATTATGAATGTAACAAAACAGTTGTGATGCTTAACAGTTTTGTGGAAACTGTTATGATCAATTTAATGCATCCTTGTTGAATAAAGTATAAAAAAGTATAAAATATTCTTACCAAACTCCAAGGTTTGAACTGCTGTGTATATATGTTATAATGACACTAATTATTATTGATTTATATACACACTGCATCTAAATATGGAATATGATACCATAAAGCCATATCATTGGTCGAAAACATCTGTGTTTTTCTCCAGTGTGATGAAATCCCCTCCTCCTCTTCAGCACTGTTCAGAGGGCGAGTGGGAAAGCGTCAGCTCTCATGGCTGTTGGTCCGTTGGTTCTACTGCAGGAGGAAGTCGCAACTTCACCACACATGGACTCAACCCCCGTATACCCTTTACTGTGACCTATGACCCTGGAGGTAGCAACGTAAAGGTCACATTATGCCAAAACAGACCTGAAAATTCCCTCCATGCCATCGGCTTTCATATTTATAAGGTCAGAATTGATACTAAACTGCTTTTGTGCCAAAAGTGTCCAGTTCTAGACATAACTGTTCTAGTAACAGTGTTCGTTATAGTTGGTGTAGGTGGCTAACATTCAGTAGTGAATCTCTTTTTGTATATCTTCATGATATTTAAACGTGCGTGTGTGTGTTTCCAGGTACCGGATGGTGACTCTCTTTTAAGCCCTGGTGCCATGTCTCCAGTGGTTAGTTGTGTACCTCATGCCCACTCTCAGGAGGTCAGTGTGCTTTGCCATCTACAGCCGGGCAAGTACGTCATAATTCCTCCACCTACCAGCCGGAACTCAGTGCTCACTTCACGCTCACTTTTACATGCAGGATAAATCGGTAAGCATTCCACACACACACACTCAGACACTAATAATAAATTCATAGACATTAATAAAATCTTACATATGTACACATAAGTGGTCAATATTTGACATTTATCAAATATACTGGCATCGGCCCATCAGTTTTTCTGTTTGGCCGATGTGTTCGAGGCAGGACTTTTATTTTGACGATGCACACAGCGCTGACATTCTCCCTCTTCATTGTTTGCTGTGGCCCTTTAACAGTTGTGTCTGATACGAAGTCTGTGTAATAATCAGATAGAACTTTTAAACAAAGGAATTAAAATGTATACAATAAAGTATTATAAAAATTGCTTTCACATTATTAGTAATAGAATAATATTTTATAAACATTTAATTGTTTAAATATTGTTTCAATTGTTTAAAAAATATGATTCCCGGTGCACACAAACTTCCCAGATTACCGAGTGCCCTTTTTATTTGTATATATTTTTTAAATATTTATTTATTTGTGAAATATATTCTAATAGGATTATAGAATCAAGAAGTTGTCTTCTAAAATATGTTTATTTGACACATTTTTTAAATTCATTTTCAAATTAATTTTCTTAAATATTAATTAAAATAAATAAAAATTATATATATATATATATATATATATATATATATATATATATATATATATATATATATATATATATACTGTATATATACTGTATATATATATATATATATATATATATATATATATATATATATATATATATATACTGTATATCGGTCGACCACTATTTGACATTCTTCCAAAAAAAAATTGCATACTGTAAATAGACTTTATTTAGAATTTAACTGGTCAATGCACTGTGAAAAAACAAACCCTAGATAAAATGAAATCAAGTTAAATGTAGTTTCTTGTTAAGAAAATGCTGCTAGTTGACATTGGCCTTACATCTTTGGGTCTAATATAAAGAAGTACTAATGTTGTCGACCTCTTTAGGAAAGCAGTGCAGAGTCAAGAGCGTCTGGGCCATGCTGTTCAGGAGGTAATGATCTTTCACCTCATTTTAAGAAATGGTTCACCTTAAATCACATCCTGTCATGATTCACTCAACCTCATGTTTTTTCAAACCTGTATGGCTTTCTTTCTTCTGTGGAACATTGGCAGTTCTGTTTTTGTTTTACTTGCACTGCTCTTCACTGTAATATGTAAGATTTGTCTTTCTCTTTCCTCTCACAGGTCTCCTGTATCTCTGTGATGAGACGATAGGAAGTGGATCACATGCCCACGTTGAGATGAAAGTCTTGCCCTCCATCCCATCCCCCCTAATGGGAGCCATCAGTTCAATTCACTTACCACAAACAGCTACCAAAACCCACCAGTGGTGGATAAATCATGGTATAAACCAAGGGTGTCCAAAACCGGTCCTGGAGGTCCACTGTCCTGCAGAGTTTAGCTCCAAACCAAATTAAACACATCTGAACTAGCTCAAGGTCTTACTAGGCATGCTAGAAACTTCCAGGCAGATGTGTTGAAGCAAGTTGAAGCTGAACTCTGCAGGGACTGAGTTTGGACTCCGCTGGTATTTGTCACAATGTCTGCCTACAACTGCCCTGTAAGAAACATGTCAGATCAAGTGTTACATACTGTACTATATGTTTACTGATGCCAGACTTATTTATTATGAATGATTTATTATTAATGTTTTTGTCCCAGTTGCAAAAATAGTCGAAAATAATCCACTAAGAAGCATCTTTCATTTTTAAGTATTTAATTTACTAGAATATCAAAAACAGGCATTACCACTTTTATATTCACACAGATTTATACTACATCATGATAAAACATCATGACTTAAATTTTTCACCAGAGAGAGAGAACATTTCAATATGGAGAGAAAGAGAAAACAAGGGTGCAGAAGGATAAAGATGGGGGTTTTACTGGCCAAAAGAAGGGTAGACAGTGATTGAATAAGTGGGAGGGTCAGCGGCTCTACTGAAGCTCCAGCTCTCTCTGAAGTGTGCCGCAGAGTTGGAGCCCCTCACGCAGTCTCTGCCCCGTCGGCTTCTCTGTGAGTGCTAATAGCCTGTGTATGAGGGTCCACAGGCCTGTTAGTGCCGCACTAGTGACGAACTTGTAGCGTCACTGTCCACCCTGATCCAGAGCCTGGTGCCGCCACACAATGACTCGTTATGTGAAGCAATTACACTGCTGTGACCCTTTTCTCCCCATGTGCATGTCTGTTATATGTACAACAATATTCATTCAATTATTTTAAAACTTTAATCTTACTTTGTTTGAATACAAAACATCCTTAAAACGTGTAGAATTATTTTACACTCATAAATAAGATGTCTTTAAAAAAAATGCATATTTATTTTTATTTAAAAATCTGTTCCACAATGACTAAGC
This sequence comes from Carassius auratus, assembly GCF_003368295.1. Taxonomy (NCBI): domain Eukaryota; kingdom Metazoa; phylum Chordata; class Actinopteri; order Cypriniformes; family Cyprinidae; genus Carassius; species Carassius auratus. The sequence continues at coordinate 8,105 of NW_020523479.1, forward strand.
TTACCAAACTTTACTTGACCCCATTAAATTGTTAATATTTTAATAAAATATGACATCAGTGCTGTAATTTCTTTTATTAAATCATTACCTTTTATTTTCAGAAGCCAAAAATAATTAAATATAAATAATTATGTTTGTATCTATGTGTGTGTGTGTGTTTGTGTATTTATACAGTATGTGTATGTTTAAATACATTTACATAGTTTTAGTGGAATTTAGTCAAATGAAAGTTTAAATATGATATAGAAAAATAAAGAAGTGTGAAGTCTGCACACTGAAAATTACTGCTCCAGAAGAATTTATTCAAGCAATGTTTCAACCCTCAGGTCTTCATCAGGCACAATATCAATGTAAAGTGAAGTCAGCTTTAAATAGACACAGGTGATCACCTTAATTAGGCACACCCAAGAAATCATGTGACAAATACTACTCGTGCAACAAATACAAGCTACATTTTTTTTAATCACTATAAAAATTACTTAATATCAAAATCCTCATTCAACCCTAAAGGTGACAAAGTATTTAAGGTATAAATCCAAAAACATTCCTTCAGTAATAATTATTATAAAATATGATAACCTTAAGAAATTTGACATTACTATATAGGCTACCCAATTAAATTCTCAATAATTTAATTTAATGCGTTATTTAGGAATTCAGTTGTAATTGACTTCCATTTCTAGGAACTGTATATAATCTATGCATGTGTTTATACGTTAGCTATTCAACACAAAATGTTTATTAGACTAGGATAAGGTTACAGTCTCTCCCATTTTTGTATACTGCAAAAAATACAAATATTCACCAAGTGTACAGCGTGCGCGTCACCCACCACTGGCGATGCGCGCGGCCGCCGCCACCACTAGCGCGCGCCGCCGTTGCTGCGGAATTGACGGGGCTGCCGTCGGCGCGAGAGCGGATACAGACACTCACCTAGAAAATAATGAACAACAAATTTGACGCGTGAGTAATCAAAACGACGCTGCACGTTAGCAGGGATTAGTCGTGCGTAAATGCAAATGTATGCGTTTCAAGCGTCTCTTTAACTTAGAGACCGTGAGAGAGAGGAAAGAGCGAGGGGGAAAAGAGGTGTGTCTAGAAGCTTTGGCATGGGCTGGGAGGTCACCATGTTTTAGTTGCATGATTGGACTCCTCTAAGATTTTGTGAAGGATTGTGTTTTAATGCATGCGGTGAATGCAGCATGCAAATACCCACTTCTAGTCGCAGATCTGCATGCTCAGGGCCTCCAGGCCGAAGACGGATCACCGGGTTACGCGTGTGTGTGAGCAGCGGGGGCAGGTGCTCTGCGACCCCGGCTCAAACTCTTCTCTGCAGCCAGCTGGAATGGCATGAGGCGGTGTAGGCTGGCTGTAAACACGTGAGGGGTTGTGCATAAGCGAAACACGCTATACTGTACATGGCACGTGAAAACGAAACTACCATAAAATCATCTGTTACATAAGCAGCGTAATTTATAATGTTTGCAAACTTCTCATGCGCAGCCACTGACCATTATAATCGCAGGGTCAAATAAGGTAGTGCAGTCCGTCTCTGCAAACTCTGACAGAGCCTTTCCTTTGGCTAATAAAGTCGAGTTTATAATTCTCAGAACCGTGGCTACAGTATAATTTTGGTATCAGAAAATTAATAACATGGTACTGAAAAAAAAAGTGTACATTCTAAAGCCAGTTGCATGACTTAATTTAATATGTTTAATATATGTTGGCATATCTGAATTTTTAGCAACCATTACTCAGTTTTCAGTTTTTAACAATAAAAATGAAAATTCAGCTTTGCCATCACAGGAATTAATTAGATTTTAAAATCTATTCAAATAGAAAACTTTGTAAAATTGTATAAATGTATACAGTTTTTTACTGTATTTTTGGTCAAGTACATGCAGTCTTAGTGAGCAGAAGATACTTATTTCTTATATGAATGATCACACAATCACAAAAATGGTTTTATAGTTGCTTTATTTTTTTGTTGGAGCCACTGCAATTATTATTGAAGCCACAGTTACTAAAAAATAACATATTGTGAGTGGAATGAACCATTTTCTCTCTCTTTAAGCCTGAAAGATGATGACAGTGGAGATCATGACCAGGACAACTGCTCACCGAAAGATGGGGAGAAGGAAAAAAATGACGAAGAGGAGAAGGACTCAAACACTACCAAGAGAAAGGTACAGATAGATAGATAGATAGATAGATAGGTCAATGCTGTGGCTATACTGTATAATTCATGGCAGTAAAGCTCACTTGAATTGATAGACAGAAATAAATCATATGTAAATTATAATAGATTGTTCCTTATAAATATGAGCTGCTTTACTTGTGCAGGCGGTGGTCCCAGGGGCTGGTGAGCACCCTCTTCAGTACAACTACACGTTCTGGTATTCTCGTCGCACACCAGGACGGCCAGCTAGCACACAGAGCTACGAACAGAACATTAAACAGATCGGCAGCTTTGCTTCGGTAACCTACTGACACACAAACTCACATCGACATATTTATTCAGACTCACTTAATGAAGATTCAAACACAGGGCACAGTGGGGGGTGAAGTTTTAGTCACATGATTGACAGCTCAACAGCTGCCCTGTGTTTGTAGGTGGAGCAGTTCTGGCGTTTTTATAGTCACATGATCCGACCGGATGATCTGACTGGTCACAGCGATTTCCACCTGTTTAAGGAGGGAATCAAACCCATGTGGGAGGTGAGTTGTGTCAGATCACATGTACTGTATGAATGCTTCTTTATGCTTGACAGAGAATAGAATTGGGGTTGTTTTATGTAGGATGATGCTAATAAGAGTGGAGGTAAATGGATCATTCGGCTTCGTAAAGGCCTGGCGTCACGCTGCTGGGAAAATCTGATCTTGGCCATGCTAGGCGAGCAGTTCATGGTGGGTGAGGAGATCTGTGGGGCCGTTGTGTCCGTTCGCTTCCAGGTACTGTGATATTCATGCAATAAAGCATGTATTTAAATAAATTTGTATCTTGTATAGAATGCAAATAGAACCATATTTGCTGAATATTATTTGTATAAATTAGCATACAGTGTAGTTTGCAGTTAGCAGTACGGCAGTTGTTAATTTAGAACATAAACGGCATTACACTCATTCTGTGTTCATGAGTGGAGCTGTTACAATGTAAATAATAGTTTTTCTGTATAGTCATAAATATTTGTGCTTTTGTTTGAAGGAGGATATCATTTCTATCTGGAATAAGACCGCAAGTGATCAGGCCACCACTGCTCGCATTAGAGACACCTTACGCAGAGTTCTCAACCTGCCGCCCAATACCATTATGGAGTATAAAACACACACCGATAGCATCAAGTGAGTTATACAACAATAGACTCATATATTTATGTGTATAGTCAAACCAAAATTTATTCAGACATCTTCAACATTTCACACTAAAGAGTTAAACTGTGTCAGAACAAATTCATCTTGATAAACAGATCAGATACATTTTTTTCAGTTTTATCGGTAGTCCACTGTATGAAGAATTTTTGGGGTATAATATATCACAGTTTACTTTATTTTGCTATCCTCGCTTACAGACCGTATTTTTCGGACTATAAGTCGCACCTGAGTATAAGTCGCATCAGTCCAAAAATACGTCATGATGAGGAAAAAAACATATATAAGTCGCACTGGAGTGTAAGTCACATTTATTTAGAACCAAGAACCAAGAGAAAACATTACCGTCTGCAGCCGCGAGAGGGCGCTCTATGTTTTCAGTGTAGACGTCAGGAGCACAGAGCAGCATAGAGCGCCCTCTCGCGGCTGGAGATGGTAATGTTTTCTCTTGGTTCATGTCTCTTAGTTTATCTTGGTTCATGTCAAATTAATTTTGATAAATAAGTCACACCTGACTATAAGTCGCAGGACCAGCCAAACTATGAAAAAAAGTGTGACTTATAGTCTGGAAAATACGGTAAATGAACTAAAGTGTCCTGCACCCAGAGTGTTGATATATTTGACAGTATTAATATATATAAAATAGGGCTGTCAAAAATAGCGAGTTAACGACGTTAATTAGTTTTTTGTTGTTAATTACGTCAAATTTTTTAACGAATTTCACGCATGCGCAGTGTGACATATCATTCAGGTCAGGAAAATCTCGTCGATCTCTGAATTCTCAAGATAGTAAAAAACAGCGGCGAGCGGCGCGACGAAAACACCGACGAAGCTTAAGGTTTTACCTCGGTTACTCTCAAATACATTCATGCCAAGCTCGATAAACAGTGACGACTTTGGTTGTTGATACACTGGAGCTTCTTCCTGTTATAGCGTCCTGTGTTTCACACTGCGCATGCGCAGAACGCCTACATGCAATGCAGCGAAAATTACAGCTGTTTGGAAAAGCATATGCATTTTTACTTGGTTTTACTGGCGCTTGAAGCCTTCAGAACGTAAAAATATCGATCCTAAAGTACTGTGGCAGAGCAAATGGAACACCTCCCAAAAACAAGAGTGCCCAGAGTGCAGAGGGCGCATGTTTGTGTTTCTGAGTTCATTCTTTCGAGTTTCTCTATGCATAATTTCATATATGTGGCTATATTTAACCACTGGTTCACCTAAAACTCTTACACTACCTGTAGTTAAATGGCATGGTTTGATATAGTGCTCAGGTAAAATTGATCTAAGTAAATGTTAAACTTTTGAAATTCAGAAAAAAGAACCACATATTGATGAATCAATGCATGAAAATTATGTATCTGTGTCCTGTTATTTATCTTTTGGTATACATTTCAGAAAAAGAAATGGTTACGATTCAGGTGAAATTGCAAATAGTGATTAATCCTGATTAATCCACTGAAAATTCTGATTAATTTGATTAAAAATTTTAATCATTTGACAGCCCTAATATAAAATGTTGTGTGTGTGTGATCTTTCAGAGCTTGGGAGGATTTCCATGGTCTAGTGAACGCAAGTGGAGGCCGCTAGTTTTTCATCTGAAGAGTGTGACAGGTATAAACTCTTGACTGACACGTAATCACTCACACTGGAGCTGCTCCGTTCTCTTTATGAGATACATGTAAGATTCATTCCCAACATGTTCATAACTGGGTAAAAGTACTACCTCTTTCTCCCCATCTAGATTGCCAAGTTAATTTTACCACCGAAGAGGCCGTTTCCGAGGAATTTACCAGTTTTAAAAAGAAAAACGATCGGGACGCCATGAAAAGTGTCAGCATGACAAATGTTTACTATTGAAGATCATCTGTTTTTACAATCATCCAAACCCCACATCACCTGAAAACTCACAGAAGAAGAAGGAGAAGGAGGAACCAATTCATCAACATATGAACGAATGTTTTCCAGTCAGTCATTATTTGGTGGAGCTCTCAGAGGGACACAGCGGGACCACATAGTTCAGCCACTGTGACGTGAACTAATGGCTGGGAACTGCCACAACAACATGCCCTTGTGTAGTACAGTCACATTAACTGAATTATCATCTGAATAACACCGGCTCATAAAGATGGTCTGAGAGGAAGACAGCTTTCATTTAGGTCCCAATATTTACCAATGAGGTTGCAGGATGATGAGGATATTTTACTATAGTGCAGTATTTTAGCTACAGTGTTGAGTTGTTTTAAAATAGAACTGTTGTACAAAAAAAAAAAAAAAAATTATATTTCTAAATGTATTTGGAGAGCTCTATAATGGCTAACTTTTTATTTCTCCTGAGCTTAAAGAGTGTTAACCCAAAAGACAGTGCCCTATCAGGGATGGGTACCACGCTGCCTGATTCACTGTGCCTCCGGCAAATCACTGATTTTCAAGATCGCTCAACATCCTGGCACTCCGCTGGAGGAGACCACACTGGAGATGCGACTCTTGGGTCTCCAAGCCCTGTTTTAGAAATTACTCGGATGTTATCCAGACATGCTAACTAATAAACACTGATCTGTTCATGGAGGCTGCGTATCAAAACCTCCCTTGAATTTCAGTGCTGGACAGTTGTTTTTGAGGTACATAAAAATAAGTGGAAAGGAAAGGTTTTTAATTATGATTGATCATAGCAATAAATGTTGATTATGCATCTGCTGCTAATTTTCAGCTGTGGTGTGGCTCTGATTTGTTGGAAGTATTTCCATCTAGTATGATTTGAAGAGCATGAGTTGGACTTCACATCTACGTATGATTCTGACCTGAAATTTTTGGTTCTGAATGGGAATGAAGTCCTCATTAACTATAAAAACACCTTACACAGAGTTCTCAACCTGCCTCCTAATACCATTATGAAGTATAAAACACTGATATATACAAATAGCAATACACGAGTTGTACATTACACTCATATATTTATGTGTATACAGTCAAACCAAAATGTATTCAGACACCTTAACATTTCACACTCGAGAGTTAAACTGTCAGAACAAATTTTTTCAGTTTTACTGGTAGTCCACTGTATGAATAATTTAGTGGTAAAATATTTCAGTTTACTTAACTGTGGAAAATATTCATTTAGTAAATTTCCTTTAAGAAACAGGGCCTTAATCAAACTATGAAAAGCTGAATAGGCCATAAAAAATCTATCATTTTGTTTATTTTTTTTATTCTTTATTCATAATTTAACCTGTTTCTGGCCGTGAAAATAGTTGTGATACTGTGGCTGGCATATAAACAATTATAAACTAACCCACAAACAACATTTCAAGAATCTTTATTATATGCGAAAATAATACAGGTTTGTGACATATTGTAATATTATATATTTTTCATTACAAAAGCGTGCATTGAACATTTAACCCTGTAACCCTTACATTTATGGCTCATATGAAAGCTCATATTTAGGAACTTAGATTTGAAAGGAAAAAACACCTACATTTTATTCAAAGGCCAAAAAGTAAGATGAAACTCTAGAAGACTACTTAAAGACTACTGCATTTACATATAAGCTTTCACCCTTTATCTCACAGTATATTAATAATTCTTAGTTTTATGATCAAAGCTCCATAGTTTTTTACAAACAAATGATGCAATTGAGGACAAGTACTCTTTCCTAGATAGATAGATAGATAGGCCTTTCACTTGCTAAAAAAAGTCTGACCTATACTGTAGATTAAATGAGAGAAGGCATGTAGTAGTTTGTGTATCACAGGCTTTGACTGTGTTAATTGTTTAGTGGCTTAATTTGTGTATCAAATATGAAAAAGCTGTATAGGTTTAATATGTACTTCAATTTAGTGTGCAAATGTTCAGGTGTAGAGTGGCTTTGTATGAAGAGTCATGATCTTCACAACAGCTCAAATTTAGTTATCTCAGAAGAGCATCACCAATGCCGGTTCCTTGTAGTTGTCATAGAAACATGATGCAGTGTTCCATCTTGTCACCAGAGTTCTATATTGTTGGGTTCACACTTCACTTCTGAGCTGATGTCTTTCATGTCCTTCTTAGCTCATCTCAAAAAACATATGATTCTGCAAAAAAGAAAGAGATAAACGATAAATCTGTTACATATTAATACAATAGTGTGTGTGTGTGTGTGTGGTTGGCAACTCACCAGCAGGAAGGCAGCAGCTATTAACAGCACTTTGGTGTTCAAATTCATTCCTTGAGGTACTGAGAGAGAAAGAGATGTTGAAAATAGTCACACTAGAGTATATCACTCTAGCATCTACTATATATATATATATATAATATATGTATACAATTTTTTACCATCCAGTCCAAAATATTCATGGTCCATGTTACATTCCTCATTATATCCAGGCCACCTTTTCCATATGCACCCGATATTCTCACCAATACTGGAAACCACCTGATGCCCCCAATGCATGAGAATAATTAGAAGAGAGTACAATTAGAGCTGCATGTAAAAGGTGGATGATATGAATGGGTTTTTGACCTTCAGCTCCTGCTCAGAGAGGCAGCGTGTATTGCAACAGGAGCCCTGGATCCTCACGGCTGAGATGCCCTCGGAGTCACAGACCTCGAAATACGGCGTGAACATGCTCCACCTGATAAAACACCTCAAGGCTTATAACAGTCTTAAAGCAGTGGATTTGGTTTTAGAAGACCGGATAAGAAGAGTTTTTTTTCTGAATCTAGTGATTGTTCATTTGTGTGCGACTGATATTATTTTAGCTCGATATGACCTGATGCTGAAAGGCTCGGTGTGTGACAACAAACAAACACGGCATGGTCTTTGTTCATGGCTGTCCTGAGAAGGAGGTCATGTTGATGGTTTCATCTCAGAACGTTCACCACATCTCTCCCTATTCAGTCTGAGAGAGGTTACTGGAGGGTTTTTGTTGGGTGCAGTTAGTAGAAACACAATGATGACCTTATCTGACAGAATAGTTGGCATCATGATGAAACATGATGTGGATGGCTCTGTCTGCATAATAGGTTTACAGTATAGGAGATTACATCACCATTATACAAGAGTTAGATTTAATTTGATTGGACCAGAGCAATGATACAGTAGTTAACTAAAACTAAATCCAATAATGAAAACCAATCAAATTAAAACCATATAGTATCTCAGTGATACTAAAATAACACTGGATCTGAAACGCAGGCTGATATTTTATTATAACACTAAGATGTTTGCATCTAAATCTCACCGCTAATTGTTTTAAATGTCAATCACATGGCTTTTTCTTGTCTTTAAGTGTCTTATTCTTGCAGTGTGGATTAATATTGTATGTAATGTAATACTGCATGAGAGTGAGATCTGGTTTGCCGTTGATCTCTACCTTTGGTGAACTGTCCCAATAAGCTCTCTCTGTGGTGTGTAGGCCCTCATTTCCATCAGGCAGCAGCCGAGCCAGCACATCTCTGCTCTCAGGGGCCTCTCAAAGAGGAAAACACACTCTGCATCCTTATCAAAGCCTTGTAGTGAACAGGCTCGAGCTGGACCGCAGCATTGCATACACATGCATGCGCTCTCTAACAAAGACGCAACACAAAAAGAGGTTTTGTGACATATCAGTTGTGCTCAAAGTTTATATGTGGCTGCATGTTTTGGTGGCTTTGACAATGCAGTATAATCATCTTAAAGAGTGGCACACAATATCATCATTTAGCACATACAGTAGACTCTATTTCATATTTACCTTCCACAGCCACAAAGAGCTGGTCCCCGGTTTCAGTGGAGATGCTGTATGTTCTCCGGGCTACACACTGTGGACCTGAGACATCACACAAATATAAACCTTTATTAAACCATACCATATTATGTTAATTTATATACTGTGAGTATCTCAAACCAAGCCCAAGCTGTTCTACCTTTTATAAATAAGCATTTAAAATTGTAATTATTATAATTTACTTATTTATTTATTTACTTTAAACCATTATTTATTATTTATTTTATTAGTAGTATTTAATCCATTCTTATATGATGATTGGTGCTGAGGAAATATTTCTTATTTTTAGCAGTGTTAAAAATGATTGTGCTGCTTTATGCTTTTTGTGGTAATATTTATCTATTGTTATTTGTTGATGGGTAGAATGTTCAAAAGAAAAGTATAGAAATCTTTTGTAAAATTATAAATGTATTTACTGTCACTTTTAATAAATTGCATCCTTGCTGAATAAAAGTATTAATTACTTTTATTTTTAAAAGGACTGACCATGCACTTTTGAACCGTATAGTACATTTTAAATTATCTTAATTATATTTTTTCAAAGCCATTCAGTGTCTGTCTTTTAAATATATATATATATATATATATATATATATATATATATATATATATATATATATATATATATATATATATATATATATATATATATATATATATATATATATATATATATATATATATATATATATATATATATATATATATATATATATATATTTAGTTTGAAGAGATAATAATAATAGGAACTTCATAATTTTTGTTGTCACCTTTAAAGTTGTTCTATTCTATACAAGTATTTTTCCTAAGAAAAATTGTCTATTAAACTGATTTGTAATATGGCAATTTATGTTTTTTATAAAATTTTAGAGATTTTTTTTTTATGTATGTATATATATATTTATTTTATAAATGTTTTATTCACCTTGCAGTTCTGGTCTGGCAGTAATATGAAGTCTTGTGACTGTTCTCAGAACAGACAGTTTTCCCAGTCTTTTACTGTCATTGTCTGTCTCTTTCCATCCAGGTCCTATGTTCTGTCCTCTTGTCCTGCCAGTATCTTGGAGCACAGGAGTGAGGTCCTGGGTGTCTGTAGTAGGTCTAATCTGCCTGTGGAAAGCTCTGAAGAGCATGTCAATATGTTTCTCCCTTTCCAGACCAAAAGGAAGAGGCTGAGTGGTCACAGATGGGGAGGCCTGGTTGGAAGAGAGAGAAAACACAGGAGGTAAAATCATGGCATGTGAAAGCCAAAGTAAATATTTGTCAAATGTCACTGAAAATCAGTGTGAACGGTCATCTGCAACCCATTTCATTTTGTCATAAAAACAGGATATTAGAATGTCTAAATGTGAGTTTACTAAAACAATGCTTAAATAACCACTTTGTATAAAGAGAAAAAAATATATAAATGTAATATAATGATTAAAAAAGATTAAAATAAAATTTGTACATACTATAAAACCAGAATAAATGAGTATAAAAAGTAATACAAGTATTTTTATTAAATTTTTAAAATAATTTATCTTTGCAAAAAGTGTTTTATAACTGTAATATAACTTATAATCTGTTTATATAATACCCATAAAATAATATAAAAACAATGCCTAAAATTAATAATGAAAACATTACTAAAAATTATTTAATTGTATTTAAGAAACAATTTACTTATTATTTTTATACATTATTTACTATTATTCATATTATTTAATAACACAATAATCTATATATTATTGCATATGCTAATTATTTAAAAGATATATTAATATTAAAATTAAGACTTTTACATACCAAAAATAAATCTAAATAAAATAAATAAACAAGGCCATTTTTGATTCTAATAATTTTTTTTTCTTTTTGTGAGAAAGCTTTTCTAGAAATTGTTAAAAATAGCAACAAATTAAAGAAAAGGGGAAAAATTAAATAATAACTTAAATGTTGAATCTTTAGTCTTTTCTGCATCATTCGACTCTAGATGCACTCTTCTTGTTTTTTGAAAGCTTGTGATTAGCTATGCTTACTATACATAATTTGTTGTGTAAAGACACTTTATGACATGAATCAATACCAATTCAGCTGCTAAATAGACACATCAACAACATATCTTACCATTTCAGTTCCTGAGGTCTTTGTGGCTGCTGGGCAGGTGCAGAAGTGACGGGATAAGGGTTTCCTTTACTGAGAAGCTTCAAACACTGTGTTAGTAGTTGTAATGCTACTCCTACACTGAACACCCACCTCCTGCCCTGCTCTCTCCTTCCCGGATCTGCTCTTTGTCAGACAGAAAAGTACCAGTCAGCCATGTAATTAAGATCCTCCTCAAGTTAGTGGGGGGTAGAGGACTAACCTGAAACAATTCATTTGATTTCTTGCAGAAGATCATCATTTACATGTAGAAATTTACAGTTTTTATTTTCAGCAAAGCATCAACTGTTGAATCACTACACAGAATTAAAGTTGATAAAGAAATTGACAGGCAATAACAAGCAAATAATATGACATTCATATTCATCAATATCTCATCAAAGCCAATTCAAGTTTCAAATGACTTCGGATTCAGCAAGCTCTCTTCTCTGGAGACCTTCGATCACTTTTGTAAACATGAAGCACTACTAAATTAAAATGCAGAGAGCTTGCCATATTTTAGAACAATCTGATGGCTTTTCGTCTCCAGAGTTTGTTTTCGTCTTCAACAAAGTCCTCTAGACTTCTGCTGGAGTTTCTCTGAGTCTGAGGTTGTTAACTTGCATTCAGCCTGTGATGTCTCCAGATGAGATTTCAGGCAGGTATTTTTTAGGGTCTCCCGGGAAGGGTTGAGATGGGGCCTGGTTGAAATGTCCCATCAGGAAGATTCCGATGGTGCCCAATATAAACAGTAGCGCCATGACGATGAAGCACATCCTGTCAATCACTCTGGCAACCAGAAACCATTCTTCATTTTCCTGCAGAATGAGAAGAAAGGATGACTGGAATTTAGACGTCAACACTAGTTTTTCAGGGGTTGGTAAGTTAAGCCCAAACACAAACATCCACTGTTCTTGTGTAAATAAGAGACACTTTCAGCCTCATGTTTGGAGAATTCTGGAACAGCCACTTACACTTTGAAAGTCATTTTGGTGCTTGGCACTTTCAGCAATGTGTTTACAGGAAGACACACACTGATGCACTTCTGATGAAGCTGAAGCCAAACTGGATTCTAGATCCTGTGCTGTGTTCCCTCCCAGACCATTTTCTGAGGTCAGACCACAAAAAAGCTAATTTAAGGCCAGAAACCATATGGCAGAAAAAAAAAAAAAAAAATATATATATATATATATATAGAAAGCTGTGCATTGTGACACCTGTTAGCATTCACTGGAGTCTGACCTTTGGCCAGCAGGAAGTAGACAAGTAACCCGAGGGATGAGAAAAGGACACAGGGCACGATGATATTGATGATGTAGAACAGAGGTTTCCTCTGGATGATGAGGAAGAACATGATCTCCTGCTACTCCAATTCGTCTGGGCTGTATCGCTTGTTCACAACCTTCTTAGCAGGGCGGTGCTTAATAATCCATTCCCCATTCTCTAACCAATCAGGGCACAGGAAAAAATGCATGTTAATGAGTAAAATGGTCATTAGTGGTGTCGACTGAGACAAACACTACTCTAAGGGCTAAGGGATAAGGATATGAACAAAATCTATTGTATTTATAATGGGTCAAAACCACTTAAACTTAGTAAACCAGTTTAAGGGTGGGTTTATAGACCAGTTTAAGGTGTTTATTTTTTTTTACCCGTTATAAATACAATAACATAAAAAGTAAGCATCACAATTTTAGGTTTTATCCATAAATTATACGAAATGATTCACATGCCAAAGAATCCAGAAGAGAGAATATCCAGAATTCATACATACATTTTTCTGGGGTTTGGAAGTTAAAATGTGATATTACTTTAATTGTATATTTGTTTGTATTGTATGATAAAATTGGCAAAAAAAAAAAAACAAACAAAAAAAAACATTAGAGAACTGTTGCAACCGCCCAAAACAACAATTGATGGTAAAAAAAAATAAATAAATAATAATAATAATGTCAAGTAAAAATTATTTTATAGCGCTTATCACAATGCACATTGTTTCTGAGCAGCTTTACAGAAAATCATGATGTTAATGTTTATAGAAGATTAACATCTTAATGCCTTATAGTTGCATATATCAGGGCAATAGTATAGCTCAGATATGAGATATGTTTTAGTATTTATCACCCTACATAAGTATACCCAACTTTTAATAAAAGCTGTATATAGTTATGTTTTGTCACAAAAAAAAAAAAAAATTATTCAGGCAGTTGAAGCTTATCGCACATACACGATGCAACACACCTGCACCTTCTGGCATGGATAGCCTGTTGATTGTAACAACTAAATTTTACTTGATGGCAAAAAAATAATATGCTATAGGAGGTTTAGTACCAGTAAAAGCTTCTGGATCAATTTCAATCCACTCCATAGTGACATTGTCCTCGCCTGACAGCATCAGTGTGGTTTCATTGGCATTGTACGTCTCTGATCTGCCAAAGCAATCAGAGTGAAAGCCAGAATAAAGCAACTCGTCCTGTTTCTATGTAAGCTATTTACACCACTCAAAACTGTCAAGACAGACGGATCAGCCCTACCTGAACACCATGGTGCAGTTCTGCCAGTCAAAAGGGAAGTAGTTGACTTTGATGGCACAAGAGCTTTGGTAGATGGCAGGGGGAAACCAGACCACACTACCGTCAGGATCGATCAGAGCGTTAGTGTAGAGCGCCACCTCAAAACGCCCATCCACACTTCACACACATACAGGTATTTACAGGTCACATTTGATGGTCAGAATAGATACTTTCATAATTAAAAACTACAACAAAGTTGAAGATACAGTGAGATGATGATGGATCTTTACTACATTCTCTCACTTGTTCTCCAGGCCGATGTCGGGCAGCCAGATAGCTTTAGAGGGAAGACGCATACGTGTTATGTACTCATAGATCTCAAACCCTGTCCTGTTGGCCCAGCGGAGTCGATAATCGTGCCATTTCTGGAAAGAGAGAGAGAGAAAGAAAGGTATTTTGCTCTGAAATCACTGCTTACTTTACTGTACATATACAGAGATATTATTACTCTTACCATCTCAATCCAAACACAGGTGCTGAGGGTCTCTTCTTTCTCATTCTGAACATGAAGAAAGGATGACAAACCATAGAGTCACATATTTCACATAGATTTACCTTGTGTATACACACACATGCAGACTTTACCACATGCAGTATACACACACATGCACATTTACCAGAGAAATGAGGTTGGTGAGGGTCATCTTGATCTTCACATCAGTGATGTCACCATAGTTCTCCATAGGTCACATGTTCTTGTTGTATCCCACCATTAGATCTCTGTGCAGAGATCCTTCTAGATTACAGATCACATCTGAAACACACAGGACGTCAATCTAATCCCTCATTTTATTATACCTAAAAAAATAAAATAATAATAAATAATGATAATAATAATAATAATAATTTGTTCACTTTTATTTTAATTTAATTGAGGAAAGCTCTTCCACACAATTAGTTAAGGTCATATGAAAAGTATAATGTTTTGTTGAATATCACTACTAACAACAACAGCTTTGAATGTTGACTGTAAAAAATGATTGCTGCAATTAGAACAGAAATGGGAAGACCCAAAAATTATGTCATTAATTAACTAAAAATATTGCATTTAATTAATTTCTATAAAATTGAATTCAGTTCTGTGAAAAGTGATTTTTTTTTGATGGTTGTTCATGTTTATGCAATTTAAAGTATTGCTGTGAACTTTGGATTCCATATTTCCATTCTCTTAAACTCATCTTTCCCTAACTTTCGATCTTCCTGCAACTTGTGTGAATGTGTGAGTGCGTGCGTTTATGTGTTAGATTAGTTTATATGTCTTAGATTTATCTAATAAAGCCTTATTCATATTGAAAAGAGAAGTATCTTGTGTTTTGTGCTTACAAGTTAATGTCTTAAACTGCCGATCTTGTTACTGTGCTAATTAATAGTGTTTCACTAAAGTTTGGATATTAGTATCCAGCGCAGATTTGATGTTAAACGGCTCGTTCACTGAATCGCAGGGCGTCTCCGTGAACAGCCATGAAACAGTGATTCTGTTCAAATTCCCTTTAAAATCTTAAATGATTCCCTTTGAGCTAAATTGACCTGTTTCCGTTACACTTCCCAATTCTTTTAAGAGTAGTCTTCATGCTAAACTTTAGCCTTGGTTGGTTTGTGTACACACACAATTACTTTATTACTAAATACATATGTTTATGTAATTATGTAATGCTAGTGTAAATCAACAAAAAATTAACACCCTATTTCCCGCCCTCTTTGCTGACACTCAGTTCTCTAGCTTTAACACTTTATAAAGGCAACGTGTGAACATGTAAAAACCAGTGGTTTCATGAAGAATTTGTCCACTAGACCGAACCCATGCTGAATCACTGAAAACTTCACAAGGTCACAATCCATGCCCCTTTGTGCATAACAAACCCCTCAGAACTCAGAAGAACACACCATATTACCTGAGAATAAGAGTGTTAGAAGGCTCCATAACCAGACGGTTTTTGAGGAAGAGATCAGTTCCATGTCTAAAATCCTCAGAGCAGCATTAGTGAAGAAGGGCTCTCCAGCTGTGTGTGTGTGTGTGTGTGTGTGTGTGTGTGTGTGTGTGTGTGTGTGAGGGAAACACAGTTGTTTAGGAATGGGAAGGGTTACAGGAAAAATAGGTGTGGTTCCAAACTTGAATCCTCATTGTTATTTTCAGAAAGTCCACAGAGTCTGTACCCATACAGTTCCTCACATTTTCAGCTGTCACTATACACACATGCATGTGCGCGCACACACATAGCGAAGACCTCAAAGCGAGGTCACTGGAAGCTAGTAGTTTTCTCTCTGTCTGTTTTTTCTCTGATGTCAAGCAGAGAGATAAGGTTAGAGTATCTCCCACAAGTCGGTGCACAGATGGTGTCCCAGGCATGATTTGTGGAAGGATGTGTGTCATCAGCTGTCATGTGTTCATCTCTGTCTAACTATTGTCATCTGAGGTGACAAAGATGGTCAATACACCATAAACAAATTACAAATGGGGCTGGTTTAGATTTCAATTAGGATCTTAAGGGGGTAGTGAAGTTTGAGCATGATTTATGCATGAATAGACAGTTTTCTGGAATTATTGAGTGATTGAGCAGAGCTGTGAGCTGTACTGGGTCAACGGGTGCTAATGGAGATCATATCCTCTATGGTATTATTTTAAGCCTAATGGTATCTCTGAGGCATACATTTCTGACAGCTGCATTTAGTATAATCTAAATTTTAGGATGTCTTGGAGATACATCAAATTAGAAAACTTGATACTTATCCATTTTTTTTGAAAATGCAGTCATTGTCTTTTTTTAGGGGAATAAAAATGTTTTTTAGAGGCATTTAATCATTATCAAAATATTTTTATTTTGTATTTTTATTACAGAACTGTTGCTGCTGGATCACCTCGGTTCTACTGTAAAGGAACAGATCAAACAAACAAATATGAATATACAGACAGGCAGACAGATAACCAGAGAGATATACTAACAAATGAACACACAATCTGTAGGGATTGATGGTTGGAAAGATAGACAGATATTTGAAATTGAATAAACAAATAAACGAAAGATAGGGATTGATGGATTGATGCTTTAATCGACATAGTTTGTTGTTGAAAAAACATGAATTTCATGATGTTTGACATGATGTTTAAAGTCTGAGTAAAGGAAGCAAGGGATCATAATATCTGATCATAGACAGAGAGCTCAGAAATATCATGTGTTGCCACCCTGCACCTCTACAATCCTTCGCCGATGAGAGTTGGGGTTTATTTTTAACACTTTGGAATTTTGGAATGAAGGATTCTAGACTGGTTGTTTGTATGAGGATCAGAGATACAGGTCTTAATACTACAAAATAATTCCATATAATTCCATTAGAATAGAACAGAATAGAATAGAATACTTTGGACTGGTACTACTTGTTTATTTGTGATTGCCAAGAGATGGATTAAAATGAAATTCTAGGCTAAAGTGTGATAAGAGCAAGTGCTTCCAAACCTGTCAATCATTACTTAACAGCTGTTTGCATCACTACTATGACAGTTCTTCTGGCATCAACCACCCCATCTCATGCATTATTTCTGTCTATTCATAATTCCAGTGGGGCTTTTAGTAATTGAGTCTTGAATCATACTCAAGGAATTCTATAAACATGCAAACCCATGAAACTATAGTTGATTGGCACTGTAAGTGAATTTACATTACTCTGAATAAATCACTTAAGCATGCTTCTTATGGGGAACATACTAGAATCTTTTAATGCTCATTTTGAAGCCCAGAGGGTTGTCATCAGCTCCAGATCAAGAATCAGAATTAAACTGTATGTTAGAAATCTAGGGACACCTGTCACTGAACAGCACAATAAGCACAGTACCCATATGCTGAAACACCTCAGAAATTAAATCTGAGCCAAACAAAAAAGCCCCCCTGAGTTTCCAGCACTGCTTTCCGCTGACAGAGATGTTCAGCTGCCATGAACTGACATGATCATAGCAAGCGCGGTTTCAGTGGAGGCATTTAATTAGGGTGATTTCTCACACCAATTTCTTCCCTTTTTTTTATCTTGTCCAATCTAACAAATCTAATAGAAATAAATAATAAATCTAATAAATCTAACAGAAATGTTACATGAAATACATGGCTGGGGATTTCTTTCAAAACTGATGAGTTTCAGCGGTGACTCACCTGAACACCTCTGATTGGCCATTGCATTCCTAAGTTCAACAGATTTGTGTGTGATTGGTTAAAATGCGCAACACTAAAATACGGTGCAACGTGAGAAGATCTTAATTCGATGCCACAATCGTCACTGTCTGTTCATTTTCACTTTGTTAGTAGCAGACGTTAATTTGTTTGTGCAGGGGCTTTTTTGTCCAATTTAGGGGCATTTTTGCCCCAAGTTCCCATTGCCCCAGCCTTACACAAGCTCCGCCCATATATTAAAAAGCTCAAATACTTTTTTTTCTCAATATGTGTGTTTGGTTCTTATTTTGTATAAGAATTTTGTCATAAAGTCATTGAGTGCTTTTTAAAAAGAAAAAAATAAAGAAAGACCTGACAAGCTCATAAATATAAAGACAAAATTTATTTAAATAGTTAAATCTTCGACTCCATTTAATTTTTTAGCAATTTGTTTTCATACAAAAAATACAAAGTAATACAAATAAATATATAACAAACATCAAATACCATATCTGTACAGTTTGCAGCTCAGACAGGAGGATCAACCTCTGTCCCTGGGAAATAAATTAAATCGGGGTGTACATATTGTCATGTCAGTCCAGTCTCAGTACACAGTGACCAGCTTCATCCTCCAGAAAAGTGTTAGCTGTCCTGTGATGACTCTAGAAAGAAGGTCTCATCCAATCATTTCCATAGCAGCAGGTGATCTCACATGAGAAAGTTTAGGATGTTATAATATATACAAGTGTGTTTTACGTTTTGAGAGCATCAATGGCGACGGCAATGATGCGTGGCATGCTGCGATAGAACGCTTCATTCTCCAAACCCACCAAGCTGTAAAAGGTCAAAGGTCGCCCGCCAACAGTGGCCTTGATCCGTGATTGGTACAAACCACGATCATTCTTAGAATTTAGGTCAACCAGCACCTGAGATGATGAACACACACAATGAAACATATGCAGAATTAAGATACAACACCACACAAACATAACATACATTACAAACATGTGGGCTGAGTAGAAATAAAATTTTGTTGAAATGTATCTTTTTGGGGTATTTTTTTTCAACAAACAATTAAATTAATCTTACGTGAAGGTACTGTGGAAGGCATTTATTATGTTTATGTGTGTGTATGTATATATATATATATATATATATGGGCGGAGCTTGTGTAAGGCTGGGGCCATGGGAACTTGGGGCAAAAATGCCACTAATTTGGACAAAAAGGCCCCTGCACAAACAAATTAAAGTTTTTTTTTTTTTACTTCAAATTCATCAAAGAATCCTGAAATATCTAAATATTAAGCAGCACAACTGTTCTCAACATTGATTATAAGAAAAAATGTTTCTTGAGCAGCAAATCAGCATATTAGTATTATGTGACACTGAAGACTGGATTAATGGCTGGTGAAAATTCAGCTTTGCCATTAGAAAAGAGTTCATTTAAATTGTCACATTATATTTCAGAATATTGTTTTTTTTTACTTTATTTTAAACCAAATAAATGTATGCATAAGAGACTACTTAAAAAAAAAAAAACAGACTGAAAACTTTTGAACAGTAGTGTCTGTTCTATAATCCAATACAACTTCTGTAAATATATACTTGAATGATCTGTCTGTCTGTCAAAACATGTACATAAAGTATCATATATTTTACTTGCAAATGAAATCTAGAAACTTCTACGACCCACACAGACTCACCTCCTGGAAGATCATGTTAATGTTGTTCGATGGAACAGCCAGGATCCAGTTGTACATCACTTTGGTGGTGCTGACCAGCTGAGCGGATTCAGTTACTCCTGAGCAAACTGCAAAACACAAAAAACAAAGCCTTGAAACACAACAGTAAATAATAAAAACTCACATTCCTTCAAATACATTTAATATTAACCTCATATTTCTTTTCAAATCAAATGAATGGATAGAAACGCTAAATTAAATGAGAAATAGTACCTTTGTCATTGGCTCCTCGTATCTGTCTCTTGTGTAGATCTCTCTTTCTCCTCCACAGGATCTCTGAAACAATTATTAGTCTATTAGTCTGGATATTCATGGTAAATGGTATACAAATAGTTGTTGTTGTTATTTTTTAAATAAAAAAGCAAATAGTTATTATTTTTAATAATAATATTATTATTAATAAAATATTATATAAGTATAACATTGAAGCTAAAAAAACTCAAGATTGTATTTTTGTTCAATCATTTACATTCATTCTTTGCTTAAAATATATATTATTTGAGATCTACAGTGGTCTAAACGGTGGTAAGGAGCCTACTGCAGGTTGAGAAAATTATAGTTATTGCAAAAAAGGTTTCCTGTTATTGTTTCTCAATATTCTGCTATATTAACACTTACTTTTGAAGAGTGGCTGTTGAAGCAGGGGCATCTGGGTAGGGACAGAATCAGACGGCTCCAGGGTCTTGAGTTTCGGTGGTTGTGTGGAAGGTTCCAAAGATCTGGTTGTTGTATCTATATGATCCTGAGGGGATGCTGTCATCACCGGACTTCCTGTAACACTTCCTGTGGCACTTCCTCTCAGAGCTTTATATATCAGAGCAGTCCAATAGTCTGCTGACAGTACAGACTCCTTAGATTTGGCACTATTATCCTGTTGCTGTTTTCCAGTGGTGGGAATGGTGAAATCCCTTTGAAACAGTCGGTGGTCCAATTCTGGTATGACAGGAATGCGCAGTGAGTCTAGTTTGGAACGCAGGGCAGCAATGGAGGAGAGCAGTGATCCGTCAAGCTGCTGAAGAAATGCTTTTCCACTCTCCTCTTCCTGAAATTTTCATTAAGTCACCATCAGTCTTAGTTTATTGTTAACTAATGTCCGTCTTAAACAGAAATGTAGTGAACATGCTGCTCCATCATATGTAAAACCTTTGTTTAAATTAGACAAATTTACCGGTGTGAAGAGTTGTTGCTCCTGAGAAAGTTCCTGTGAGTTTTTCAGTTCTTTGTGTAGATCCAGATCTTCAGCAATGCCTGTAAGGTAGCTCTCCCAGTCGTCCACCAGAGGGCCCACTTGCTGGAATAGTGCTGGCTGGCCAATCTGCTCTTTGAGAATAATATGTTGGTTAGAAGAATAACAATATGGAGAACGATCTAAACAGTTGCTGAAAAATATTACATTCCGGAAAGCATTGTACATCCCCCCTGAGCCATGATAAGCTTTACAAGTACAGTGCAGAAAGGTTTAATGGCTCTACCTGTTTCAAGAGCATTTCTGCGTCTTCGTGTTATATGAGCAGAGCTGTACACATTCTCCACCAACTGAGGAAGAGTCTGAGTGAAGAAGGTCAGGTCAACTTTATCTCTGATACAGTCATCGGCCCTCTGAAGCAAGTCCAGCAGAGTCTGCAGAAAGGAATGCAACTCTGTAGGGAGAAAGACAGCAGACAGTAAGAAAGGCAGTAGATGGAGGGAAGGTAAATATATTTCAGAATACATTCAAATAGAAAACTGTTTTCTATATTTCAGTATATTACTGTTTTTATCAAAGTACACTGTGAGTCTTGAGAGTTTGGACATACAGTACGTAACTCAATTTATAATTTAAGCCTTTTATTTAGGATTTAAAAAATGCTTGAAATAGGTTGTGTAGAATAAATTGTGTCTACATACAAATTTCTTTAAAAACTAGTTAATTTAAAAAAAAAATTAATTGATGATTTGAATTTCATAAAACTTTATGAGCGAGCCTACAAGTGCCCAACATACATGTGAACTCCTTCAATGCAGCATAAAAAGTATCCCAGAATGCACTTTGTTAAGATGCAGAGCTTGTCAAGATGACTAAATAATTTGCATATTTCCATTGCTTTCCATTAAAATCTGGAAAGTAGTAGTAATAAAGAATGAGTATGTACATCCAAACTAGCACTTAACATTAGGTTAATTCAGTTTAAATATATAATTCGATTTTTTTATTTAAACTGCCTGGATAACTTACTGCACTTCTTAAGCCGGCTTTGGCATTTGTCCTGAGCGAGACGCTGACAGGCAGAGGGGTCGAGGGTCGAAGAGCAGGATAGCGTGTAGAAGTGGCAGAGCGTGGTCAATTCTGACATCTGCTGTTCTTCAGACAGTTCAGTTGTCTTGAGCAGCTCAGGACATGTGGGCTCCCGACTCCCAAAGGACTCTGGAATTCAGAGAATGGAATGTAAAACGATTTTGCAGGATTTGTGGCTTTTCATTGAGCAGAAAGTGTGGGAGGGTTTAAACTCAGGGTGGTGGAGATCTTTGTTTTGTGGTGTGTGCAACATGTTGAGCAACTCACTCTGTAACTCTGTCATGACCCAGTCAGAGAAGGCGGTGACCCGTGTGTAAACCACCAGGCTTTCCCCTCTCCCCACAGCCATCCCCCCAAGAGGTGATGCCAAAGAGCTGAAACCGTCCCGATAAACGGTCCTGGAAGATCAGCGGCCCTCCGGAATCACCCTGGACACATGCAAGGACACAGATTCTAGTCAGATGATTGTAAAGCAGGTGTAGTGTTTATATAGCAGATAAGATGTTTCTTCATCTGCTGGGGTGCTTATAATGCAAGCTAGTACGATAATGTGGAGATACCTGGCATGAGTCGATACCTCCAGTGAGGTACCCAGCACAGAACATGGTATTCGTGAGCAGCTCCTTCCCCAGTGCACTGCGACAGGTGGTCTGAGACAGCAGTGGCACTTTCGCCTCCATCACCACATCTGCAGAGGGTCCGTCTTCACACACACAGAGAATCAAGACAAGCATGAATACTTCAAAGCTTTTTAAGCAAATGTTGTGTGATATTATTAGGCTCTTTTTCCAAAATATGAGTTATGCAGATTCTCTGACCCTCATATAGAGAGCCCCAGCCAGCCACCAAACAGGGTGTACCAGCCGGTGGGTCGAGGTCAGAGGGCACGCAGACAGGTGTGACCCGTTCAGACAGAATAACTGGAGAACTCAGCTCCACCAGAGCAATGTCGTTATTAAACGTCTTTGGGTTAAACTACAACAAGAGAAAAGGATTGGATACAATAGGGACATATTTAAAATAAAAAGAAATACAAACAAATATATATATATATATATATATATGTTTACCTTCGGATGAGTGATGATGCGATTGACTTTCATGATCTGCTCATCAGGGTCAGTTTTTTTGAGGTCAAACTCTCCCACTACCGCTGTCCAATAACTCTCACTGCGGCTCCTAATTGGAGGAGACGTTCACAAAACATTTGAGTACATACACAAATAAAGCAACAAGACACAGCACAATTAATTATCCTTTTCAGAAAATGGCGAGAACATAATATGATAAAAGTCAGTGCTGTATGGTTCATTATTTTGAATGTTATGGCACATTTAATCACTGTCAAAAGTGTGTGCTGTTCTGGTATTTTACAACAGCTTCAAATGTTTCTCATTTCATCACATCGGAGCAAAACAATTGTATGTTCTCAGTACCAATACAAATAGCAAGATTGTCAAGTGAAAAGGCAATAAGGTATCCCACTTCACATTCAGTTTAAATATGTAGATATGTATTTGTGCTTTTACCCAGCAAAGCAATGGCAGCAGTGAGGACCCAAGAGCTGTCAACCAGCACGCCCCCCACACATCAGAGCGCCATCCAGCCGAAGGTTCACCAGCCATGGCCAGCTGCCCAGAGGAGCAGGAGATCCCCCCATGATACGAGAACGAGGCTGTGTCAGGTTTTGTGAGACAGAGAAACGCTGGCCACACACAGCTACAAAAAGGGAAGTTACATCAATAAATAGATCTTATTAGTTCCTCTAAAAGTCCATTGACAATCATAGTCAAGGTTTATTTTTGATTACATTTTTTATTTTAATCATGCAGATTATGTAAAATTATGTATATATGAAAGTTCTGAGTATGTTTACATTATTTACTTAATTTTTTTTTACCCTGTGCTGTGGTCTGTGTGGCCGGCTCCAGGTTCTGCATGTGTTGAGCAGACTGCACTGCAGGACGCGAGCACTGCAACTCTCTCCCATGACTCTGACGCACAGGTCCTTTGTTCACTTGTGCAGGTGTGCACCGGCGTTTGTAGTAGCCACAGGCCTGACTCAGCAACCAACTCCTCTCTCCTTCATCAGCTTCCTCCTGAGCGCGAGAGATGACCTGACAGCTCGGCTCTGACTGTGTATCCTCTGGAGAAGCTACGGAATAACCACCACCATCAGAATCCGTGTTTAAAGTCAAAGAGTCCTTGTTATAAAGGCATTTGTTCATTCAAGCTTACCACAAGCGCCTTTTCGCTGTCCACAGTCCTGAAACAGACAGGGCACACACCCTCTGCAGCCTGCCTCAAGCCTTGTTGCGGTCCAATACGGCAGCATCTACGGCAGACAGAGCGCGGGACAGAGCGGCCTCCATCACTACTGTTCCTCTATCAGACCAGAGCTGCAGAGAGAAGCAGAAAGAGATGTAAGCAAAAGTGAATACATGCCTCAAAACAACCAACATAAAGCAAATTTAAAGAAAACTTTAAAAGTAGGTATAAAGAAGAACATTTAAGTTCAGTGGAGCAGAAAAGTGTGCTGACTTGGTGTTTATGTGAATCAGATAAGATAATCAGATCGTTTTCTCTAATGCATTATTTTTGTTTCAACAATAAAAATTGTCAGATATGCATACAAACACAAAAACTACAAAACAGCAGAATAACAAAAAAAAGTTGAAAAAAGAATATTCTCTCTTTTTTATATTTTTAAAACATTTCTCTCGGTTATGCGAGCGTTAAGAAAACATTCCATTTTATCATTTAGTGTTACTTTTGCATGTTCTCTGAACAGTTCATGAATTCCATTTAAATACGTATAATGTTTCTGCCATTAAATAACATTTTGAAAACATTATTAAAGAACAGATAACTTTGAATTAACTTTTTTTTATTAGCATTACTGGAGTAAACCTTGCAGAAACATTAGCCAAAGCTCTGAGAATGTTCCCCTGTTAGGTGGAGAGAAAATCAACATTTGAACATCTCTCAACCCATGACTGGCTATGGTTATACTACATTTATATTTTTTAAAAAAATCTGTATGAGAGCAGTATTTTAATCAGTCATGGTTTTTCCATGAGAACAAGTGAGCAAACTCATGCTCAGAGCAGTGCTAAAGACCCCAAACACAAAAGTTACAAACACATTCAGCCATGTGCTCTTCTCTATATCCCAAAGAGATAAAGAGACTTCAAAGCTGATTGTATTTATC
>NW_020523480.1:0-34526 GCF_003368295.1 Carassius auratus
ATTTTACATTTTTATGTACATTCGAAAGCCATAGATATTGCTAATGAGCGTCTCTAAAGCTGCTGTAGGTTGTGTTTTTTTCTTAATAAAAAAAAATCAATATATTTGGCAAAAAAAAAAAAGTTATTTAAGGTTAAAAGAAGAAATGACCTAATTCATTATGTTAACTGGATTACATCTATAGAGTGTAAAACTATCTACCATCATTTAACAAATACAATATATTTTCAGTGGTACGATGTATCCAGGATATGGAATAGGATGTAAAGATAAGTGAGAAACTAGGTCACTAGTCTAATTTGATTAAGTTTGTTAGTGTTCATAATGAAACGTGGTACTAATACCAAACTAAAATAGCATTTTAAAAGGGCTTCCTGGGTTGGCTGATAGCATAAGCAGTACAGAACAGAGGCAGAAAAGGTCAGTCTCTGCAACTGTACAGCAAGTCACATATTGACATGTTCTAAAGGTGGAGTTTCCTGTGCTACTTTCAACGTTGATTCTGTCCATGTTCATACAACACAACTCTTCCAATGCAGTCGCTTTGAAAAACAGCAGTGTCCAATATTGAGTGACAGTCTGTGACATGCATGAGCTAACAAAATCTACTGTGACCTACAGCCAATGTGTCGTTCTCTCAGACATGTACTGATGAAGTACCTGCTGTTTGTTTAAGTTGGCAGAGCACTCCTCAAACTGCTCATCTTTTGTCTCCATGGTTTTCCCCAGTTTTCTGCAGGACCTACAAACAACACAATCACATGGAGAAGACCCATTCTGATCAATCATTTCAGATAAGAACCGCAAGACACTATACCAGGCCGAGTAACAAGATTTGTCACTGTAGGCCGATGTGGTTTCTGAAATATCAAATCGCCAAGCGGTTCAACGTTTACCCTTGAAATATCAGTTGCAGCCATTGCCACTTATGATTAGGAAATATCAGAAATGTTCAAAGGAAGTATTAACAAACTTAAAAGTTCCAAAATGTGAAAAATTGGTGTTTTAACTTAAACACTATTAAAGTGTGCAGTCTCCTATATAGTAGAGAGGAGGTGAACCTAGGGAGGAAGTGATTGAGGGCAGGAAGTGGTAGTCTTTGTGTTCACACAATTTCATTTGAAACATCTATAACAACTGACACTATATTTACATATCTTCTGAACATTTGTACCAGTTTTCTTTAGGCCTCTAAACATTTTGGAGCAAATATGTTGGACACCCCACGTACAAAATACACCACCCAGAGCAGCATGACATGAGAGCCAAGGTCCTAAACTAAACTAAAAAAAAAAGAAAGAAAAGAAAAAATAACCCCACCTACCTTCTCTTGTGCTCGGTTCATTGATTTCTGAAAGCGTTTGGCCAGGATGCCAGCTCCCGCGCCAATGTTGCCCCCGATGTTAGCACCTAGTTTTCCCTCAGCCATCTTCACTTCTGATCAGCTGGCACACGAGCAATCCTTCTCTCTGGTGTCTCAGCGCTTCCTTCTATAAACTGACGGTTCATGGGCGGAGTGAGCAGTGCGAGTGGGTGTGAAAGCACTGGAACAGTTAGTTTGTTGCGTATATTAGTTTTAAAGACTGAAACTTACGGGACCTCGCGTCACGACGGTACACTAACCGACTGTGCAACATTCCATCGTCTTGTCTCAACGTGTTTGTTATATTGTCATCGACGTGCGACGGCATCATCTAGAAGTCAACTAGTCATCAGAGTTTCCTAATAAACATGACGGCTACATTGGGATAAAATTACGTCAAACTAAAAACCTCTGCACAGAGAGTGGTTCTATGTCCGCTGGACACTTTTAATGTGTTTTATGACAACTAAATAAATATAAACAATAGAAAACTCTGCATTAATTGACTAACTCTGCGCTGAGCCTAGTCTGAGATTTTAATATTGCGTCAGAGCGGCTGTCCGCCAATGGGTTATCTATTTATTTATTTAATTAGTTAAAAGTAAAGTGTAAATGACTGTAAAAGAGAATACGAAATAGCATACTACTATTACTTTTTCTACCATATAAATTTGTAGCAGTTATGTAAGTAAAATTTATCTAGCACCTTTCACAGACAAGGAGCCAGAAAGTGCTTTAGGCCTACAGTAAAAAAAATTATATAAAAACAAATTAAATACCAGCAGTTCAAATAACACAAAATTCAAACCATGTTGTTAAAAGATTGTCCAAAAGATCTGTAAGTTTTTTTTTTTTTTTTTTAGATTCCACAAAACCCATAGCCTTGTTCTCAGTGTTAAAGGAAGCGTGTACCAGAGCCTTAGAGCCACAACACAAAGAGCATGGTCCACTTTTGTCTTAAGACGTGTATGTTCTAGGAATAATGAAATGGTCTAGGCTGGAAGATCTCAAAGACTGGCTAGGAGAGTGTGCATGTAATAGATCCTGGTCTGGATATAAACGGGTGCCTGACCATGCAGAGGTCTATAAGCAATAACCAAAATATTAAAATGCACTCTAAATCAATAGGAAGCCAATGAAGGGGCCTTAAGCATGAGAGTAATGTGGGACCATATGCTGGTCCTAGTCAAAAGCCTTGCACCCATTTTCTGTACAGCATGTAACTGATCATAATAGATTTGTTCAAACAGAGTACAGAATATTGAGAAGAGAAGAGATAAAGGCATGAACGAGCATCTCCATCAAACAATAGACAAGCATCTCCATCAAACAATAGACAACAAACAATAGAGCTAATCTTAGCAATGTTCCTGAGATGGAAAAAACATAAGCAAACTACAGACTTATTTAAAACGTAAAGATCTATCAAAATGACACCCAAATTTCTTATGTCACTGCAGTCAGAGGATGATAGACCCCCAATAACCTGCCTTATCTTAGGGTGCTGTCAGGGGCAGTAATCATCAGCTCTGTTTTATCAGTATGTCTGCCATCCATTTGTTTATGGAGACTAAACAATAGCAAAAGGGACAGTTTGTCTAGTCTATCAGTACTAAAGAAAATACAGTTGCATGTCATCAGCATAACAATGATAAGCTTTCATTTTAAAAATTTTAACTAGTGTAATATGGTAGTAAAATTTGATCTATATTAATTAGTTTTGGATTAAAATCATTAATATAAATCATTAAATATATTTTTTATTAATATTTTTTCTTTCAAGTTCTCCTGTTTTGTTGTACAAGACATGAAAACCACACTCTTGTATTAAATCATTACAAATCCCATATGCTAAATCCCATGCTACCACTCATACTTACATATGCAAATAGCATGCCCAAAACTGAGATGAGATCCACTTTACACTATCTGTTGTAATTTTCAAGAAGCAGATAGAATTTGGGCTGTCATTTGCAGGCTGTCTTGTTCTCAGTTTCTGTTTTACTGTTTACACTATATCCCCATACAACAGTATTTTTACTGTTCTGCCAAAGGTATGGGAACAAAGAATGTATTTGCATTGTAAATCACTTGGTGTCACAATGAATTAGATTCCATTTCACTGCATAACAAATTTAATTATTAATACTACATCAGTCATTGTGTTAAAGTATAACAGACAGATAAAAACAAACTCAATGTTAACATAGAGTCCTATTGTACAATATCATTAAAAATTAAATACTTATATGTTTGAGCGTGGCTATTATAGTGGCATGCCAGTTCTGCTTGTGTCTCACAATTACATAAGCAGAGTTATATAAGCTTTAAGCATAGTCAGCTTCCCACCCATAAACTCCTCAGGGCTTATATCTTAAATTCAATATGATACAGCACAGCAGTAATCCTACATTTACTATACAATTTCTGAAGTGACCACAAGGTGGCGGTGATGGCCATCTTTAACTGAATTAAATTTTTATTTACTGTAACATCAATGTGAATTTTTGAATTTACATAATACTAGAAATCAGTTAATTGACAAATCACACATTTTTTACTCTTTTATGTGCTCTATTTAATTATTCAATGGCTGCATGTTTGGTTGTATTTAAGATTTGCTTTAACAGTACATTACAGTGTACAGTTTCCATTTGCAAATTATATGATCTGCTCCCTTTACCTAGAAGCTTTCAAGATCTGAGACAGAGAGGTGATGAGTCAGGGCGGTGTTTCAGATATTTCACCAGGCACAGAATGGTTTCACCACTCCTTTATGTTTCCATGAGGCTTAAAGCTATTAGCACACATAAATCATTCCCTGCCTGAAGCCTAAATCAAAGTTTGTGTTCATTCATATCCCAGAAAATATTTAATGTTGCTATTTAGAAATCTTAAGTTAGTAAGTAGGGCCTGCCTTTAGTCAGTTCTTTTACTGAAATGTGTTTCATCATAGACTTTCAAGAGTTGAAACCAAAAATGTAGGTGCAGAGTCTACTTCAACTAAAAACAACAAACTAGAATCTTGTTCTGTGTTTGCATATGGACAGTCAAAACTCACAAGCATATAATAAATCAGACTATTGTGTATCTCTGAAACAGTATCCGTCCAGTTGTTACTGACCTAGCCTTTTTGATTGACTCTGACGCACTTATGCTCCATTTAGAGTGACCTAAATCGAGTGACGCATCACTCATGATGCTGCATTCTACTGCAAGCTTTCAGAAAAGCTCATCTTTATGTGACCACTAAAATAATGCATTATGCAAAACTATCTAAGAAAATGCTATTCCACAGTTCCTGAAATGTTTGAATGATGCCTAAAAACCTGGAAAAATAGAACCTCACATTGTCATTCTAAGATGCACATATTGTGTTATGTAATGACCTGATTACAAAGCGGTTTCCCTCCATCCGCAGGGTCAGTGAGTACAAAGATTACTCCGTCATCCAATATGATCCTACAGAATGGGAAAGACCCTCCCCCAGTACACACCATCACCACAGACTGGCCATTCCCTTCCCCCATGTCTCCTCGCTCTTCAAGACTCTTTCTGTCTGTCACCTTATTATTAGATTTAATATGTAGTAATTAGACATCATTTCCTTCTCTGGTGCAGCTGATATACTCCGCATTATTCATGACTATGGCAATGGCTTTAATTGTGAGATATGACACAAGGTTAGGCCCTAAATTGGCTGAACTGATAGTGTCAGGTTATAAATCCAGGCAGGTGTTTGGGTGCTGGTGTACGAGAACAATACCTCTCCCGCATGACTGCCTAATACACTGGATAACAGCAGTCTATGGAGGGTGATCACTTTGTTTTAGGAGGGGATTTATCTTGTCTGAACTGATTAGTGTAGTGTGGCTGTTTGGGGTATCTGATAACAAAAACCAAAAAGAGTATTTAGTAGTCAGACTGTAGCAATTAAACTAAAGTCTGGTCACAGTAATAACTTTTTACTTCAAAATGTCACATTTAATTTCATGTGGAACTTGCCATTTTTTGTAATTTTGAAAACGTTTTCTGGAACAATACTTTAACAAACATTGAAACCACACATAGGTTATGGTTTTACATGGTTTATTGAACAAAAACAACAAAAGAAAAAGGGATGATACCCGAGCTAATGAAGCGTCCACAGCTCTAGTGTGCTTTACACAAAGGAAAAAATTTCCAAACATTTGCACACTAAAAGCAGAAAGTGTTCCATTAAAAAAAAAAAATCATAAAAGGAACAACAAATTGCCATGGTCTGAGCAGAGCAGCATCATACAGTGTCAGAAAAGAAGAGGTTGCATAGAGTGCGCTGTACAGTCATAGTTGGAGCACAAGGAATACAAAGAATTGAAGCAAAAGAGATTATAGAACAGGAAGTGAGCTTTTGTTAAACTCGGTTCACTCTCTTCAGTGCAAGTGCAGTCTAATACTGTGGTTCGTATGACTGCTAAAACTCATTTCTCTGTGTTTATGCTCTCTGAAACATTCCAATTGAAAAGAGTCATAATTAAGAGGACAAAAAAGCAAATGCACAAACATTTACCAACTCTTTCCAGGATTAACTGAACCTTGTAAAAGACACAATCATTTAAATTGCCATTCGGGAAAATTAAAGTGGATTTAAAAGAATCCGAAAGAATGTTCCCAATAAAACCAAATAGCATTAGCTGACAAAATAAAAACATAATTGAACACTTAAAAAGTAACAAAACACTTCTTGTTCCCAGGTGGAGAGCCACACAGTCCAGAATCTCTCAAAATACCTTAAACCTGAGGCTGATTTAATCTAAAAAAAGAAAAAAGTATTGATCTCTCAGGCCTCAGGTTTCTCTCACAGCAGACAGCAATAAGCAGTCACGAACAGAGAAAGGGGAATAAAAGAAGCTAAAAGTATTAAAAAGCTTGACACTATAGATTTATTATTAAAAAAAACAACAAAAAATAAATAAATTATTCCATCTGAAAAACATTTATTACTAGCCTCACCAAAAAACAGAAAGCACTGTTAGTTTATTTAGTGAATTAGATACTAAAACACACGAGTGCTGAGGTAGAACTATAGCACACACAAACTGTCAGGCAAAACCACTCCAAATTCTTCTCTGTGAAGCATTCAGGACACAGATGAAAAAGAGCTACACTAATGAGCTCACATCCTGTTTTTGAAATCATCAAGTAGTCGGTTAACAAAAAAGAAATATTGGATTTTTGACAAATCAACCAAAAAATCTGTTCTATATTGAAAATGCATAAGTAGTATTTCTAATATAAAACAAATAACACTCACACGGTCTTTAACTGCTCCCTTGAATCATAATCAAATCCATATTTTAAACTACCAGATTCCAAGGCAACTAAACCGTGAAACTGTAGTAGTGTGCGTGTCCGTGCAGAAGTGTTGTTCACACTATTTTTTTCATAAGTGACCGCATTATTGTAAATGGGGGCACCAGAATGAATCATTTTTTTTGGCCAAAAAAAATTCTCACACAATGTACAAACAAACACCTAAATGGTTAAACTGCGCATGTCTAATATGTAAATTGTTAAAATATTAAAAACTTGCAAAACGTACTGCATGTCTAAAAGATAAAGCTGTAAAACAAAACAAAACACTACTAGAAATCTCACTTATATCACTAGACTTCAAGGCACCAGGATAAATCTGCGTAATATTGGGTTTGGGCTTAAAATCATCAGCATTTTAATGGCAAATGAAAACCAGGTTAAAGAAAGTTGGTCTTTAATTCTCATGATTTCAGCTATTTTGTTGTGACAGAGGAAAGATAAAGATGATCAAATTTTGTGGAGTCAAGTAAGAGCCAAGTGTGAGACTATGGTAATGACAGGGTTTGTGACAATTGTTTGTATTTGGATTTCCTTCCCCCCCCCAAAAAAAATTGTAATAATTTGTAAACTAAAACTGAAAGCTTTACTGCTCATAAAACTGAATAAAATAACTGAAATACTTTCCTCATGGTCTGTTTTTATGGCATATGATTGTTTTGAGGGGATGAGCGAGCAGGGAGGCTCTGAGAACAGAATTTTAAAGTCCCAGTCCCTCAGTAAGACTATTAAAGACCTTGCTTGATTTAGCTTGATTGTACTCACTGCATCGTAACATCATTTTTAGCTATACTTCACTCTGAGTGACATAACTGATGATTGATTTAGGCTGAACACTTCTGGGATAACTGAATGATTCGTTTAAATTACTAATGTAAACAAAAAAAAAAGTGAACGGTCAGTTGGAAATCTCTTTGTGGCAAACTTTGTATTGGTGTTCATGTTGAGTACTTTGTACTCTTCACATTAAATCAGCAATGGAGGATTCACAGTTTTCCAAGCAATGCGGTCCCTTCTGGTCTGTTATGGAAAGGGAAAACCTAAAACAGAATAAAAACAATACAAGTCGTTAGGATTAGTACCTGAAATAGTCACACATTTGACTATACAGACATTTAATATGAACTTAAAATGCATTAATAGCTAATATAATACATTTTCCATTGACCATGGGAACCCAGAAGACAGAAAACAACACGACATACAAACTAAAAAGAAAAGAGGTTGATTGACAGGATGAAATGATGTCATAATAGCTGTGCTGTTGCATAATGCATGACTTAAATGGGTCCAAATCTCAGATTGCTTGATAAGTAATCAGATTTACAAGCATTAAAAACATCTCGCATAGAAAAATCTTTGCAGGCTATTTGTAATCAGTCAACACGACTGCCGCTTGATCTCAGATGCATACAGTATAAAGAGCTCACCCCTCCTCATATCCTGCAGCTCAAACTATGTGCTGAGTCAGGAAGAGAGCTAAACGCCCCGCTGCAGTCACTCAAACTACACAGCGCATGCCGTTTCGGATGCAAACCCACCATCTCACGTCCCACACATACAGACCAGAGAGAGAGAGAGAGCGCAAATGAACCAAGAGGCTCCAAGCAGTTTTCTTTTCCTGTCTGAATGTAGCAACAGAAGAGAAGGAGAGGGGGATGGTGAACAAAAGACGACTGGAGTAGCAGACAGCTGTAATGTCCTCATAATGGCTGGGGAACTCACAAGCCCTTTCATATGCATTCATACTCTTTTTGAGCACACAAATACTATTTTAGTATCCAAGTTAACCAAAAATAAAATACTAAAAGCTAAAATCAATCACCTATAAATGCTACAGCATGATTTGGTCATTGCAACATTTATTTGAATACATTTTGAGACTTGCTTAAGAGATTACATTTCACGGTGTCACATTAAATTGTTAGTGTTTTTAAACTAAAGGGGTAATTAAACCTATATCAAAATTCAGTTAACATTTACTCACTCTCTCACGCTGTTTTAAACTAGGGCTGCACCATAAATCGAATGTGATATTTAATGCACATCTTACTGACAAGCTGCGCTAAACCACAATCATATTTTGAGCATGTTTTAGCACAGCTTGTCAGTAACCAACGGCTCTGTGTAGCTAATGATTTGTTTTACAAAGCATTTATCATCTTTTTAGATCTTTTATGTTTTGGTCACCTGAATGGAGGGACAGAAATCTCTCAGGTTTCGTAAAAAATATCCTAATTTGTGATTTAAAGTCATATAGATTTGGAACATGAGGTTGAATAATTGATGACAATTTTCATTTTTTGGTAAAGGTTCAATATCGATACCTATAATAAATATCAATATTTAACAAAAAAAACAAACATTTAATTTTGGTTCATAACTGAAACTGAGAAAGTTCATTATGCACCCTAATGCAGTAATACTTTGAATAAACTGGTTCTTGCAAGGAACTGTCAGTTATGTGTGGCATGTCAAAACAAAAAATCTTTCCATTTCAGGACTAGGAAGAACTTCGAGTCACCTGGTCTGCCTGATGAGCATTGTCCCCCAGGGCAAAGAGTATGGAAAATAGAGAGAGATGAAGGAGGAGGAATGGAGAGTGTTAGAGGAGGGGTGGTGGAGAATGGGTGCGGTTGTATAACAGCTATCCCAGCATGCACTTTTAAAAACAAAAGAGGCTGTTATAGCATGCAAACAGAAGCTCTCTGAAAGTCATGTCATTAAACAAATCACGTCCTGATAGAGTCCCAGCAGAGCTGTCAAAACCACTGTGAAACTGAAATGGTCAAATAAGACACTTGCAATAACGTGATAAAAGAATCCTTTTTCAAGAACTACAATGAACGGCTCGTTTGGACTACAGCGTTTTTCCCAGGGTTTTGTGATGTCACAAAGCTGTCCTTTACAATATTATTAAAATAATTCCCACCTATAGAAATTCGAATGGTTGGGGGATAGAGAGGGATGAGGTTGTGGTTAGAACGCTTTGTTGAGTGCATCAGACAAGACTACGACGACAACGACGAAGTGCTACTAAGCTTTCGCCATGGTGAAGAAACACTTTTAAAGAGTACTTTTTTTTCACCCCGTGCCTTTTGAATTTAATTGCAGCATAATGTTTTCTACCTCGCTGAGAATTTTAATGCGGTTATTACACATGCACCTTAATAATTATGTATGTAAATATGTATGTTACAGTTATGAAAACATTTTATAAATAGCTTACAGTACAATACTGGACAATGATGTAATCTGCAGAACTTACAATTCAATTGTGAGACTATGGTGTATATATAAATTCAACTGTATCACAGTGTCACTGCAAAGATTATAATGTTATAACGTTAGAATTAAAGACCAATAATCATTACAAATTACTGCTGCACTTATCTGTACATAGTAAATCCAGTTTTTTTTTTTAATCAGTTGTTGACATCGTACCTAAAATGTGATTTAGCCCAAAAAACAACAACGTTACCACTCTTATATGTCCGGCAATATCAGTGTGCAAATTTCTGCGTGATCCACTGACTAAATATTCTTGGGGTCTGAATTTGGCTCAAATTCATATGCCAATATTGACGCTAGGGTTGGGCCCATAGCCCACGCCGACTATCGCCGATGGATGATAGACATCGCAATTTTGAGCCGACATTGTGACCCCTCATCCCAAACCCAACCCATGCATTTTTCAAACCACCAAGCATGAGAGCATGTTCAAGTACTCCCCCAAAACAAAATCAAGACTTTGTAAAAGAGCATAATATCAAATTTTCTACCGGCTTTCAAATTCATCCTGCGTTTGTCCTTAAGAGATAACATAAGAATACACAGCATTTCTGCCATTCTACCATTGTCTGTTACCAGCTGTGATTACTGCCACTGGACACAAAAATATAGTCAAAAAACAACATTTCTGGAAACTGCACTGGCAAAGGCTTACCTGTGTGTGCATTCAGGTCAGAGTTCATGCTGCGCAAGTGACCTGTCCCATCCTGCTGTGCAGTTCTAGTGCGTCTGGTCGGTCCTGAGGATTGACGGCCAGCATGTCCTGCAAAAGTTTCCGGAGTGCCTCAGGCATGTGCGAGCGCCTGCGCTGGGGAATACTCAGCACCATCTTTGGGTTCTCCAAAAGAGCCTCTCCAACTGGGACGATATCCGAACCTTGCCGCACATACGTCCCGAGAAGCTCCCGTTTTGACTCGGCGTCAATGAATGTGATTCTCTCTATCATGGCCCAGATGATAATGCCTACAGCAAAAATGTCTGCTTTGGCTGTGTAATGACCTTCCCAAACCTCTGGTGCCATGTAAAAGTCTGAGCCGCATGCCGATGAGAGCCAGAACTTGTTGATGTTAACACTGTTCTTGATTTTATCCCGTCCCTCCTCTGAGTCTCGTACTCCGGCACTCAGACCAGCACACACTTTGCTCAGTCCGAAATCGGCTACTTTCAACACAGGTGCGCCAGAACGCTCCGAGATGAGGATATTATCTGGTTTAAGGTCTCTGTGAACAATGTTGTTTTCATGCAGGAACGCCACAGCGCTACTCAGCTGCATCATGAAGCTGGCGTTGGTACGGGGATCGGGCCGTCGCGACAAGATGAATTGATTCAGATCCCCTCCCTCGCAAAACTCCATAACAAACCACAGGTAGCAGGGCTCATCAGGACACGACAATACACGCTCACCTAAAAGAACACACACAAACAAAAAAGTTTTAACATTTAGGAGATGTTTGCATTGGTATGAAACTTTAATAAAAAAACAACCATGATTTCAAAAGGAAGGATTATAATGCAACTTTCGCAGAACCTACTCAAAACTGTTGTTGCCTAATTAAAAGTCTTAAACGACTTCCCCTTCAACAGAAATACTATGGTTTAAACTACCAGTTGTTGCTTATTGACAGTAAGTTAGATTATTTATGATGTTTAAAGAAGGCATGAAATCAAAAGATGGAGATTTGTGGCTTTTCGTTTGTTATTTTGGCTTTGATTTAGTTGATATCCTAGTGCACTGACTACAAGTCAGTCTGTTTGGAAAAACAGACCAAAAATGAAATAAAATGCTCAGTAAAATGAGAATGTCCTTTGCACTAATAATCACATGCCTCTTACTAATAGCAAGTAGTAAATCATGGCTATAATGTAAACCAGAAACTGTATAAGGCAGAGAAGGTCTATTTGTAGATAAATTGTACCACACAATATGGCAGCTGTAGTTTCGCCTTACAGTTAAAAGTACCAATCGTCATTTACAGGAATGCAAATCTTGATTTTAAGTTTAAATTAATTTTTTACCATAGAATGCATGCACATTAGCACAATCTATGAAAACAAGCTGTTGTCAAATTTCATTGCTGATTTGAAATATGCTACGGTTACATAGGTTTGGTCTATCCCCATTCAAGTAAACATGACCTGTGCATGCATGCCTAGAAATAGCTTACAAATATGGCCGTCAAGTGCATCAACTTGCCTTAAAGGGTCTATGAGATAAACGTTACTTTTTTCTTTTTCTTTAATATGTCACACCCCAACCTTGTGTTTAGGAAAAGAGAAAAAACACATCAGCATGGGAGCGAAAACTGTAGGAAAACCTTCCACATAACATTTGTGTGCTATAGCAATTGAAAACATGTTTTATAAGATGGGAGAATGAGAGCAGCAGATAAAAAAAGGAGTTAATTCAATGAAAAGAGTTGAAGAAGAATTGATTTGTCATCAGTTTTAGAGGTTGGATTGCTGTGGAACCAGTTTGAACTGATGAGGTTTCTTCTCACAGGACTGGACAAGCTCCCATAAGAACAACAAACCGGCTTGTATCCCAATACGAGCCAAAATGCCTTAGTCTAATTAATAAGCATGGTCCTGTGCTTTCATGGGCGTTATTTTTGCCACTTTCTCTGGTTTTGTTGAGCAAGCACTACTTTGACACTAGTCTTGTGTACCCACCATAGATTAGGTGTTGGAAACACTTTCAATGATTAATTCATAACATTTCACCCATATTAGAAGTAAAACATTCTTCCATTTACACTAAATATAGACCAGACAAACAGCTTTCACGCAAATGCATCTAGCAACACTTTGCATATCATACAGTATAAAAGCCTACATGATTCAGAAGATCTGCATGTGAAAAGTCACACAAAGAAGACATTAAGATGCATGACATCAAATTGGCCTGGAATGTATGTACTTAATCCCCATTGTCTATTTTTGACCAGTAAGATGATTTACACAGTTGTCATGTAAGGAAACACACTTCCTTCATTGTTAGAAGTTGGTATAGCGGGTGTGGAGAAGGTTTGACCCCAACACAGCACCTCCCCCACCTCCAACCTCAGAGTTTCATAACCGAGAGGATGGTGGGGGAGGGCAAACCTGACCGACAGTAGCCACATTCTTACATAAAATGTAAACAGTCTTAATGTAGAACATAGACATGCGCAATATCGACGTCCGGTGTCATCAGTGAAACGCCAGACTCGCTTCCAAACAATGGAGTCTCACCGTTTTATTTCAGAGTAACGTTACAATGGGAAAGCTAATAAAAATTGACATTTCTTATATTTTAAATGGCTAACATGCCATTGCTACTAAATGAGTGAAAGGCCACAAACAATGGCCACTGTTTGAGCTCGTGACAAAGCATTCTCCCATCGCTGACCTTCCAGAAAAACGCCAGGGCTTGAATAAAAACATCTCACCTTTCAACGAGGTCTCGACCAACCTCAAATACTGCTTTGAACGCGTATTACCATGGCTCATTTTCTGGGCCATCCCGTTCCTTTGAAGCACACACTCCTCCAGCTGCACCACATTCTCATGGCGTTTCTCCAGACTGGTCAAAGCCCAAAACTCCGCCAGCGCCAACTCCACGTTCTCAGGCGCGTCACAGCGCAGCTTCTTCACCGCCACTCTTGCACCTGATTTACGGGCAACGGCTTCGTACACAACGCCATAACTGCCCCTGCCAACTTCACGGAGCAAGCTGTACCTCGGGGCGATGAGTCGCTGTTCAAGACTGCCATGTTTAACCAGGTCCGAGACGCCTGCCATTGCCTCATTGTCGTTTATGTTGTCGACGCTGAGCGAGCGCAGGACACTGGCGCTTTCGGTTCTTTTGCAAGCGTTCCGTGTCCGCAGCCGCTCTCTGTCCTTTGCATCCATCGCGCCTCCTCACGTTTTGTGCGTGCGCTTGTAAACACCTTCCGCGTTCATATTTCTAGAGCTTGAGGAAGTTTCGCAGAGCTTAAATGTTCGTTGACATCATCGTTTGTTTTCATTCAATGGGGTAGCAAGATTCAAACAACAACGAGCTTCTAGTCTGAACTGAATGAACTCTGAATGAAGTCAAGTGAGAACTTGACTGGATCGTCCCACTTTCCTGTACAGGGGGAACTGCTGACCTATGAGGACACACGTACACGGTACGCCTCTGTGGCTTTAAGTTACGTTAAATCAATGTTGTTAACGTGGTAAGGTGAACCGCATATGAGAAATGGTGTGAAAATTTGTTTTTAAATAAAATAACTGTTTGTTCTTTCTTTTTATATATGTTGGTTTAATGCATGCGAAAATATATGAACGACAATTTACACATGTGCATTTACATTAGGCTACTTAAATCATAATTTGTAAAAAAAAAAAAATTTTTTATTTTATTTCAAATATCGTGATTTTTTTCAGTCATGAGTATCAAGAATTGGCCAGAATACCAACAGAACATTTTGACTATAAATATACTTAATTTCAATTTAGAAATTAAAAACAGTCATTTAATGTGTATTTAACACAACTTATAAAATAACATTTTTATGCAGTTTGAATATATATATATATATATATATATATATATATATATAACTGCTGTTGTAGCCAATGCTGAGTATTACTAGAAATGTAAAGGTCAATGAGATGACGCAACAGCAGTGTTGGGCTACTTCCTCAAAGAAAGTAATATATTACTCATTACTAGTCACTCCTTTCAAAAGTAATATTGTTACTTTACTTATTACTTTCTGGCAACAGTAATTAGTTACACTACTAGTTACATTACTTTTTCTTCATGCCCCACAGAAATTGTAACTGTGTATCTTCCTCATAAAATTATTTTAGGATGTTAGAATGTCTATTTTTGAATGCTACTAACAAACATATTTCAAAATCCACACTGGATCGCAGTCATAAGTTATTACAAACACTCAATAGTGATGTAAGTGTTTCAAGTGTAGCTTGAAACATATTTAATATTAAATATTTTTAATTATAGTGATATAATGTACCACATGGTTGAGGTATCCAAAGTAACTATGTAACTAAGCTGTTTTATGGATGGTAACTGTAATATTAATACTGAAATCTTATTAGTAATTAGTTATACTTATAGTTACTGCAAAACGTAGCTAATATTATTACAGTTACTAGTAACTATTTACCGCCCAACATTGTAAATCAGTGATTTGTAAATGTATACATATTAACATATTACAACATATTGTTATTTTACAATCACAACTTTTTTCAAATAATTCCAACAAGGATCAGCTATGTCACTGTGAAAAACCTATAAATACACGTACATACGTGGACTGCTGTCACCCACCCATGTTGTGGACTAGAATGGTTCAGTCCCTGCAGCACGAGCGTGCATGTGCTCGGTGCACACACGTGGTCTAACACGATGGCGAGCGTCTGGGGTTCCTGAGGTCACCCATCAGTAGAGCATAAATTTTAATTTTTGTTAATTTAATATTGTTATAATTTATTTATTCCACTGTTCATTATTTTGATTCATATACACACACATTCAAATTAATTTTATTTTGATAAAATTATTTTATTTTATTTTCATAAATAAATAAAAAATCATTAAAATGTGTGAGATTCCATTCCATTAATTTAATTAATTATTGATTTATAATTATTATTTATTATTTTTTTATTTGCTGGTTATTACAAGAGGGAACAATTTGTAGAGAGAAGACATCAACATTCAGATATTAATGGACAGGATTTACATGGATTATATAAGATGACAGCATTATGAGGTGGCAGCTGTTGCTGCTCACTATCTTGCTTTAGAAGAAAGACTGTCCCACTGTCTTTTTCAGTAATAAATGCTGCAAATATTCGTATAGTTAGATATTTATATGCACCTGCACATAACAGTGATTTGGTTAAAAAAAACCGTCCTGAAACAAACCTCAAAACTGACCTCAATTGTCATCACTC
This sequence comes from Carassius auratus, assembly GCF_003368295.1. Classification (NCBI taxonomy): domain Eukaryota; kingdom Metazoa; phylum Chordata; class Actinopteri; order Cypriniformes; family Cyprinidae; genus Carassius; species Carassius auratus. Next base: position 15,962 of record NW_020523480.1, read on the forward strand.
ATTCACATACAGGCATGAGGGGATGTCTGAGGATGGCTCACAGCTTAAATGGGTCATTGATTTATTGGTCTCCATACAGTGAGGAAAGTCTGAAACTGCACTTTATATGGGCTAGCTAGCTAAACAAAGCTGTTTCTTTCTTTTGGCAGTTCTTTTTGAAACTTGCAGTCTGGAGAATGCATGTTTTTCAATAAATGTTTTCATTTAAATGTTTCATTTGACACACACACACACACACACAAACACACGCGCACATATGCACGCACGCACACACACACACACACACACACACACACACACACACACACACAAACAAACAACTCTAGGCTTTTAATTTGCAACAGTTAAACAGATATAATATAACTTATATTCCTTGACAGCATTGTTGATCCCTGATGGAAGACCACACCAAACATTTTCTGAATAACAGGCATAGCCTTTACAACCCACTTTTTGAAAGGGAAGGAAAGAATTGATTTTATCCATTGGCAATTTAATTGTCTATAAAAGTCCAAATTAATAAATGAGTGGTGAAACAACACTGATATGATTCAAGAAAATAAAGAATGCACTGTGGTTTTAGCAAGTCAGTGGGAACAAGGGATCTGTAAAAGAGTGAAGAGACAAAGTTATACTAGTCTCTTGCACCACCTTCTGTAGTAGTTTTAAATTACATTGTTAAAACGTTGCATATTTTTATAATGCATACATTTATGTTTGAATGTACAGTATATGGCTAATATAGATGTAGTCTGAATAAAATTTAGTTACATTTTACAACAACCACAAAGGAATACTTTTACCTTTTTTACCTTTGGGTACCACCCCAGGGAGTACTTTGTACCCTTTTCTTAGAGTGTAGCTAGTTTGCGACCAAATTTTGTAAAACAAATAAAATAAATATTTACTATAAATAACTCACTATTATAGTTTTTTTCAACTGCTTGCACACATTTTGCAAAGTTTTCCTCTTTTTTTTTCAAAACTTAACACACAAATTCAAGCATTGCACACACAAGATGCAAAATGCCTCACATCTCTTTCAAAATGAAACACCAGTCAAAATATCACAAACATTTGTCTTACGTTGTAAACACCTTTACCATAATGTTATTTTTTGATTATGTCATATACACACTGTAATTCAAAACCTAAAGCTCTTCTTTTAAAAGCTCACATGTACATGATTGAATGTAATTTGGAGAGAGCTGTTGAACATATAAAGTAAAAACAAAAGCAAAAAATAAAACCAAACTTTATTATTATTTTTTTTTGCTCTTTGTGGTTGTAAATGTAGTATTATTGTACACAGTTTGAAAAGAAAAAAAAACACATAAAAAATATGTAGTGTTAGCATGTAGTGTAAAACCAAACATAATGTGTGTGCTTGCATGTGGAGATGGTTGGGTGTATCTAGGATCCATCTCTCCTCTGGGTTGGGTCCGGCCAACTTACGTCATCCAAGACACATGCTATATTCTCTCTTGATACCTTACCTGTCACGGTAGGAAATCCAGTGTTTCCTCCGTGTCATGTTTTGTGATTGTTTTTGTACTTACGTTGTCTCCATGTGCTCGTTTAGTTGATTGTCATCACCTGGGTGTTGATTGTCTCGCTCCAGCTGATCTTCATCACACCTCAGCTACTTATACTCACCTCGCTCTCTCTCTGTTGTCAGATCCTCTCTCATGTCTTCGTGTCCTAGTTGGATTACCGTCTTCCGTGTTCGTGTGCTGGAGTGGATTAAGTGTTGTCGTCCTCGTGTCAGTGTTCCGGTCTGTTCCTGGTTTCAACCATTGACCACCTTCACCTGCACCGCCGACTTCACCACCCAGCTCATCTCACGCCACCGTAGACCTTCCTTGCCATTGCCAACATCCTGGACTCTCTTTCTCAATAAACTACATCTGATCGCCTGCAATTGCTTCCTCCTCTTTTATCTGTCGTTACAGAAGGATCTGACCATCATGGAAGCAGCAGGCGACCGCTCCCCATCTCATCTGGAAGAATTTCTGCAACGAGCTGTGGGTCGTATGGATCGCCAAGACAAGGCGATAGATGAGATGGGTCGAGCCTTCCAAGCAATGGTGACGAAGGTGTCCGAGCTCGCTCTCCAGACGCAACACCAACAACAACCGTCACCCGCTGCGCCTCCCACGCCACCCACACCGCCGATCGTCTCCGGGGGGATTTCCCAGCCCGAACCACGCCTCCCCATCCCGGAGAAATATGCGGGTGAGCCAGAGTTCTGTCGATCATTTCTGTCTCATTGTTCTCTGCACTTCGCCATGCAGCCCCGCACGTTCTACACCGAGGAAATGAAGGTGGCATTCGTCTTATCACTACTTACGGGAAGGGCTGCCCTCTGGGGGACGGCGGTGTGGGAAAACCAAGACAGCTGCTGTGCCTCGTTCCACGCCCTTTCGGAAGAGATGAGACGGGTCTTCGACCGCTCCGTCGCCGGGAGGGAAGCGGCTCGCCTTCTCACGGACCTACGTCAGGGGGAAAGGTCCGTCTCCGATTACTCGATTGAGTTCCGCACCCTGGCGGCGGAGTGTAAGTGGAACGAAGAGGCGCAGTGGGATCACTTCCTGCATGGGTTGGCTGACCGCATCCAACAGGAGATCCGCGCCGTCGAGCTCCCCACTTCTCTCAATAGTCTGATTGACCTCACCATCAGAGTTGACAATCGACTCGATCAAGCCACCAGACGGAGGGGGAGAACAGTTCTCGCGAACAGACCGGAGGCTCAGTATCAGCGCTCAGATGTTGCGGTCAGCCCACCGGGAGATCATGAACCCATGCAGGTGGGGCGAGCTCGGCTCTCCCGGGAGGAGAGGATCAGGCGGAGATCCCTGGGACTATGTTTATACTGCGGCAGTCAAGAACATCACATCCAGCGTTGTCCGGTAAAAGACCAAGCCCGATAGTAAAACGGAGGCTACTATCGGGTGGGATCTCTGCCAGGAAGACCTCATCTACATCGACACTCCTTCCGGTGAGTCTACGGTGGTCCACCCACGCACTCGAGCATCACGCCTTGTTGGATTCTGGGGCAGAGGGTAATTTCATGGACTTCAAGTTTGCTTGTAAGCTTAACATTCCTCTCACCTCCCTCAAACACCCCATTGCACCCTTTGCTCTCAACGGACACAGACTACCAGTCATCACTCAGACCACCTTACCTGTTTCCCTCACCACATCTGGCAACCATACTGAGGAGATATCATTTTACATCACGGACTCACCTCAATCCCCCATCGTTCTCGGTCACACCTGGCTTCAGAAACACAACCCCAGGATCAATTGGCGCCTTGGATCTGTGGTTAGCTGGAGCGAGGAATGTCATTTGTCTTGTCTTTTGTCTGCTGGTGTTAATGTTTCTGAGTCTGTGTTTCAGGGGGAAGCAGTGGATTTGGCTAGCGTGCCCGCGGAGTACCACGACCTGAAGGAGGTGTTCAGTAAGTCTCGTGCTGATTCTCTTCCTCCTCATCGTCCCTATGACTGTGCGATAGAGTTATTGCCAGGTACTTCTCCGCCTAAGGGCAAGTTATATTCTTTGTCTATTCCAGAGACGGCGGCCATGGAGAAATATATATCCAGTTCTCTAGCAACGGGGTTTATCCGCCCTTCTTCTTCTCCAGCGGGGGCGGGGTTCTTTTTTGTGGGAAAGAAGGACGGATCCTTGCGACCTTGCATTGACTACCGAGGGCTGAACAACATAACGGTAAAGAATACCTATCCTTTACCGCTTATGTCTTCAGCTTTTGAGAGGTTGCAGGGAGCGTCCGTTTTCACTAAATTGGACTTACGTAATGCTTATCATTTGGTCCGCATCAGGGAGGGGGATGAGTGGAAGACTGCCTTTAACACCCCTAGAGGCCATTTTGAGTACTGCGTTATGCCGTTCGGGCTAACCAACTCGCCGGCAGTCTTTCAAGCACTCGTTAATGACGTGTTGCGAGACATGGTCGATCTGTTCATATATGTTTACCTGGATGACATATTGATTTTTTCTTCGTCTCTCCAGGAACACGTGCAACACGTACGACGAGTGCTTCTGCGGTTGCTAGAGAATGGATTGTTTGTCAAGGCGGAGAAATGCGTTTTTCATGCACAGTCTGTTTCTTTTCTAGGACACATCATTTCGACTGAGGGTGTTCGCATGGATCCTGAGAAGGTTAAGGCTGTGGTAAATTGGCCATCCCCAGAGTCTCGCAAGGCCCTGCAGAGATTTCTGGGGTTCGCCAATTTTTACCGGCGTTTCATTCGCAATTTCAGCCAACTAGCCGCTCCTCTGACCGCCTTGACCTCCCCTAGTTTGACGTTCAGGTGGTCAGACGCAGCTGAGGCTGCGTTTGCCAAACTGAAAAGCTGCTTTGTTTCAGCTCCCATTCTCGTCACCCCTGATCGCTCACGTCAATTCATAGTGGAGGTCGACGCGTCAGAGGTGGGGGTAGGAGCAGTGTTATCCCAACGCGCATCCTCAGACGGAAAGGTGCATCCGTGCGCGTATTATTCTCATCGTTTATCTCCTGCAGAAGTTAATTATGACATTGGCAATCGAGAGTTGTTGGCAGTCAAACTTGCACTGGAAGAATGGCGTCACTGGCTTGAGGGGTCGGGTGTACCTTTCATTGTATGGACGGACCATAAGAATCTCGAATACATTAGAACCGCCAAAAGACTTAACTCCAGGCAGGCTCGGTGGGCATTGTTTTTCGGTCGTTTCGATTTTACACTTTCTTACCGGCCGGGTTCCAAAAACATCAAACCCGATGCTTTATCCCGTCTTTTTGAGCGTTCCGATCGTACTGCTACTCCCGAGCCCATTTTACCGGGGACCATCATTATCTCCGCGCTCAGATGGGAGGTCGAATCGAAGGTGTTGACCGCCTTAGAAGGGGTAACGCCCCCGGCTCGTTGCCCACCGAACCGATTGTTTGTGCCGGAGGGGTTACGGTCAGACGTTCTCCAGTGGGGTCATTGTTCCAGTGTTGCTTGTCACCCAGGGGTTAGTAGAACTAGATTTCTAGTCAAGCAACGATTTTGGTGGCCTGGTATGGCTCGTGACGTCCACGATTTCGTCTTGGCTTGTTCAGTTTGCGCTATTGGTAAGACTTCCAATCGACCTCCAGATGGGTTACTCTTACCGCTGTCTGTCCCTTCAAGACCCTGGTCCCACATTTCGCTAGATTTTATCACCGCCCTCCCGCCCTCTAGAGGCAATACGGTGATTTTAACCGTAGTGGACCGGTTCTCGAAGGCGACTCATTTTATTCCCTTGCCCAAATTACCTTCAGCCAAGGAAACAGCGGTAGCTGTCATTGACCACGTCTTCCGCATACATGGCCTCCCGACAGACGTGGTTTCTGACAGGGGTCCCCAATTTGTGTCCAAATTTTGGCGAGAATTTTGTAAATTGTTAGGAGCGACTGTTAGTCTTTCTTCCGGGTTCCATCCCCAGAGCAATGGTCAAACCGAACGAGCCAATCAGGATGTCGAGAGGGTTTTGCGATGTTTGGTTTCCAATAATCCTTCGTCCTGGTGTCAGCAACTCTCAGTTGTGGAGTACGCACACAATTCTTTGCCAGTGTCATCTACGGGCATGTCTCCATTTAAGTGTAGTTTAGGGTACCAACCACCTAATTTTGTCAGTACGGAATCCGAGGTTTCGGTCCCCTCCGCACACGCACTAGTCCAGAGGTGTCACCGCACCTGGACCAGAGCTCGCAGAGCTCTGCTCCAGGCTAGGTCGCGCACCAAGGCTAAGGCCGATCGCCACCGGTCGAAGCCTCCCCGTTACGTCGTCGGTCAAAGAGTGTGGCTTTCTACCCAGAATATTCCTATGCGTTCCGTTTCTAACAAACTTGCTCCCAAATTTATTGGCCCGTTTTCTATTACCAAGATTATTAATCCGGTAACCGTGCGTCTTAGCCTTCCTCCGGCGTACAGGAGGATTCATCCCGTGTTCCACGTGTCCAAAATTAAATCGGTGATTTCTTCCCGTCTTAATCCGCCTGCTCCGGTTCCCCCCCCGCCTCGTCTCGTTAATGGGGAGACCACCTATTCGGTTAATCGTATTCTGGACTCTAGACGGAGGGGACGCGGTTTTCAGTACTTGGTGGATTGGGAAGGTTACGGTCCGGAGGAGAGAAGCTGGGTTCCTGCTCGGGACATATTGGATCACCACCTTATAGATGATTACAATCTACAGGTAAAGCAGGCTGGGAACGTCAGGTGACGTCCTAGGGGAGAGGGTACTGTCACGGTAGGAAATCCAGTGTTTCCTCCGTGTCATGTTTTGTGATTGTTTTTGTACTTACGTTGTCTCCATGTGCTCGTTTAGTTGATTGTCATCACCTGGGTGTTGATTGTCTCGCTCCAGCTGATCTTCATCACACCTCAGCTACTTATACTCACCTCGCTCTCTCTCTGTTGTCAGATCCTCTCTCATGTCTTCGTGTCCTAGTTGGATTACCGTCTTCCGTGTTCGTGTGCTGGAGTGGATTAAGTGTTGTCGTCCTCGTGTCAGTGTTCCGGTCTGTTCCTGGTTTCAACCATTGACCACCTTCACCTGCACCGCCGACTTCACCACCCAGCTCATCTCACGCCACCGTAGACCTTCCTTGCCATTGCCAACATCCTGGACTCTCTTTCTCAATAAACTACATCTGATCGCCTGCAATTGCTTCCTCCTCTTTTATCTGTCGTTACATTACCAAACTGTGACCAATGCAATACACTGTAGTAAATTAATGCAAGGGTCCTACAGTAAAATATATTTATTATAGTATAGGCCTATTGTTTGTTATGGTAAAAAAGCCATTATGTGTACATTAGAACATGTGTACATTACATTAAATTGTTAAATACATTTCTAAAGGTTCGAATTATATCCACCACAGTAAATCTACTCAAAATTCGACTCTCAGTCCAGCCTCTCTCATTGTTAAACCATGGTTTATCACATGATCGACTACTGTAGCCCTAATCTCACTCGGGACCACTCTTCTTGTTCCTTGTCCTCCTCCATTTCTGACTCGTCCTCTTCCTCCCCTTGCTCCCCTTCCAACTCCTCTTAGTCGAACTCGTCCTCTGCCTCTCCCTCCAACTCCTCTTACTCTGTCTGCATTGTTTGCATCCATTGTCCAAAACCTATTACTTGACCTTTGACCTATTTATAGGCCACTACTTAAGTTATGATTGGTTGTTGTTAAGTAAAGCAACAAGTGTTTGCACATGTGAGGAGTTAGTGTGAGGCACTGATGAATAAGTGTGGCATTTTGATTGGTTGTTTTTATAAAAGGAAATCAAGAAACGTCCTGTCAGATTTTTGTGTGTTGCATAGAAAAATGTGTGTTGTGTTTTGCAAAAAGTGTTTAACGAAATTGAAAACTGAGTAAAAGGCCAAAAATGTGTGTATGGTTTTGCAGATTTAGTGTGTGGTTCTGGTGTTTGAGTGTCAGGTTTTAGAAATAACAAGTAATAATTTTGTGTGTAAGCAGTTGAAAAAAACTGTACTGAAAAAGATAATGTCAAATATAAAGTTGGATGATTTAATTGTTGGATCCAGATATAAATCAACTTTATATTTGGGTTTTAAATGAAATATCTTTCATTTCATATAGTGGTAATGAGGAAGGACTTCAACAATAACAAAAATGTACACTGTACAATGCGTCATCATAAGTTGATTTTTTCCGTGCCCTTTTATTATTTTGCAGAGCATCCTGTAGATGGCAGTGATGTTATTTTTTTGTACAACTGGTTGCTACACCTGAAATGCTACTGCACATGAATGAGCAAACATTCAATAAACCTGGGACCTTTATATATGTATAATAAATATTACTACACCAAACATGTTCAAAGAGACTTAAAAGGCCAGAACAGACTTAACAGTTATAGTAAAAAACATGATTCTCCTGTTTAGTGAATCGTAATGTGTTTAAGGATCATGTACTTCAGCAAAAAAAAAAAAAAAAAAAAAAAAAAAAAAGAGATTCCTAGGTTGAAGAATTAATTTATTTTTTTCTTTTTAACACAGCTACAGCTAAAATGTGTAATTATGCAAAGGACACACAGGGAAAAAACAGCTCTAAATTGTTGCAACCTTATTGTTTTGCATCTCTATAGGAAAGAACATACTGCATTACATTATGTGTGACTCATTAAAATGCAGAGACATTTGGCTGTTGTGTGTGTAGTGCAGCCTTGAAGAACCACAAGAACAAGTGGTGTAGAAAATGAGTGTGTGGTACAATAGGATGGTGTATGCTGCTCTGAAGTGGGCAATAGGGTGCAGCGCTCCATGCTTTTGTGTGGCTGCCATGGCAACTTAACAAATATCAAGTCCAACTACATTTCTGCAGGTTTTGTGAATAGTAACCTCTTGAGTAAAATAAAATAAAATAAAAAAATAGTTCAGTGTATTCTAATGACATGATAATGGCAATATCCTCTTTTTATTATTCACTCATAAATAATTAATTTGAATACATTTTAATTATTTTTAAAACAATAGGGCCTACCGCTGTCACCAATGGATCCTCTACAGTGAATGGGTGCCGTCAGAATGGGAGTCCAAACAGCTGATGAAGGGAAAGCTGTGAATTTGTAAGAAACATAATATGTTTTTAGCTAAAACCTGTTGCTTCTAGGCTGGTTAAAATACTAGTGCTCTATCCACATTGCTTTCTCCAGCAATAAAGTTGTCTCATCTGAATCAGGACAGAAGTGTTTACAATTGAAAACAGTTTGAAACAGTTCTAAATAATTGGCTGAAATAATTTTGATGTGAGAGGACAACAGGGGATGGCTTTTCACTTCCACTTTTCACAAGATGTGATTTTGTTTTTTAATCAGATGTTTAAACTCTCATTTTGACAGCACCCTTTCACTTAAGAGGATCCATTATTGAGCAAGTATGTAATGCCACTGGAATGTAACGACAATGGAAAGAACTGGCGCTGTGAGGATGTTGAGGGATCTGACATTGCTCTTGCCTCTGTCCACCACTTCAGCGTTCCTCTGAGAGATTGTTGAAAACACATCACAATCAGGACACAAGAAGAAGAGAGGGGTTTCACACACACCCACCTCCGCAGACACACAACACTTCACTGCAAATACTGGCCACTTGAACTTGAAATACTTGACTTGAGTGATTGGCATGATAATTCCTTCATCATTTCACATATATCTTGGTCGGGGGGTGCTTGTTGGCCTCAGAAAGAATCAAAAACCTCTGATTTATACAGACATCTGTTATGGGTCATTTTTTTAATGATCCAACTCCTTTGGCATCTGAAGATAATTATATTGTGTAGTTTGAGTGTAAAGTCTGAAACAGACCCCCTCTTTTTTCACTTGCCATTATGTCAGTATAATTTGAAATTTGAATACTATATTTCTTAAACGAGCACACACAGCTAGAGATTTATTAAGTTACAATCCATTGATGCTAAGCTCTCGTAAATGTCATTATAATCTAGATATTCATTCTCAGTGTTGTGAAATCCAATATATTTTTAAAGCTTCGACTGCAGCCTTCTATAATCAGCCTAGCTGAAATGAATTCCTGTGATGGGTTCATTTTTGCTGCTGTGGGAAGGTTGAAGCAGGTGAGCGCACAAGCCTTATGGTTGCCATGGCAACCTTTCATCACCCTAGGAATGCTGTTGTTGTATTCAGCAAGTCGGTTAAATGATGGAAGCTGTGGCACTGAGGTTTGCATAGAAACACCAAAACACCTAGGTGTCCCATTGCAACAAAAAGTCAGAGAAAGATTTGAATTAATAATTTACCAAAAATAAAAATTTGCTGAAAATGTATTCACCCTCAGGCCATCATTAGATAAATTTGTTTCTTCATCAGAACAGATTTGGTTACATCACTTCTTCACCAACAGATCCTCTGCAGTGAATGGGTGCCGTCCGAATGACAGTCCAAACAATTGAAAATTATGTTGCAATATTTCACAAGTACTCAATGCAACTCCAGTTGATCAATTAATGTCTTGTGAAGCGAAAAGCCATGTTTGTAATAAAAAAGAAAAAAATCTATACACTATACTCGGATAAAATAAAAGCAAAAACAGTCTTATGGAACAGATTATGGACTCATATTTTGTCCAGTTTGTTTCTTACAAACATGCAGCTTTTCACTTCACAAAATGTTAACAGAAGTTGTGAGAACTTTACTTTTGGATTGTTGTGAATTGTGCATTTTCTTTTAATTACCAGTGTTATATTATTATTATTCTATATATTATAAACAGCTGCAACATCTTGTGCACATGGAACTGATACTGGGAATTGTTTAAATTTGAAGTTTAAATCTTTGCAAGTCCACATGAATCAATTATTTAATAGAAAAATGGAAATGAATGAAAAACAATAAGCAATTCCTGCATTTCCTCATGGGGGACAACAGCAAATACTTGAATTTGCTGCTTAACATATATGTAGGAATATTCTAATTGTGGATTTAAGATAAATGTTCAACCAGTACACAGATGTGAACTAGAAAAGAACAGACTGATGGATGATCTGATTCTGTAGGAGATGTAGAGCAGAACAGGATAACAGCGTTTAATGCTCCGGGTCAAAGCTGTTCTCTTCAAAAGACTAGCAACACTGAGTCATTAACAGAGACAATCAGAGCAGGTGATCAGGGTAAAGATAAGATGTGCATTTGAAAGGCAGATGCTAACACTGAATATTGGTTGTATTAAACTTACAACAATGCTTCATGTCATGCTCCTGTCCCTCGTGTTCCCTGTGTTTGTGTTAGTTGTTTTGTTTAATTCATTTAGATCCAGATCTCTGCTTGTCGTCTCTGCCAGCCATATTATAGTATCTGATTACTAATTAACAGTGTTTACAGCACACTCTTTTAAATTTATGCTGTGTTTGTGCTACACCATGTTTCTAATTAATGCAGTATACCGAAATGTACAATGGCATTGTAAACAGCTCCACATTGCAGCTGTTTAATTGATCTATTTTGTATCAGTTATTTTCCCTGAGAGAAATCAGGAAACAAAAGAGCACACATCAAATAAATATATTGGGTTGGTGACCTCCTGCTGAACTTAAGTGAGTGACAGCTGCAGTTATAATAAAGGTAGTGGTTTTCTCTTCGTGTGAAGTGTAGGGTTTTTGCAAAGATGATTCCAGCTAACAGGAAATGTTCTTAGAGCTTAATATTCAGGTAAAAGGTTCTTTTAAAATGTTGACAAACGTTTCTTCCAGTAACGTTAACAGAATATTAATTCAAAGTTATGGTCTTTATTAATGTCTTCAGTATCAGCATAATAACATAGTTTATACATTGTTTATGGAACGTTTTTCTGAAACATATTTAAAAAAAAAAATTCTACTAAAAAACATTAATTATATTTTTTAAATACATTTTCATAATGAGAAAATTAGCAAAACATATTTTGATTAGCTGGGATAAAGTAGCATTCTAATCTATTAGAAACTAAATCTAGTATTGCCTCATACTTTTTTTTTTTTGCATTATTACAATTTCCAAAAATGCACTGGTTTCAAATCAAACTTTTTTTTGTACAGGTTCAGTCCACATGGAATTAAATCTGTTAATTGCAGCAGGTATGTGGGTGTATCACTGTCATTTCTAATGATTTTGAGTGAAGCTGGTAACACAATACTGTCGGATTCTGTTCTCTGGTTCTCTGGAGCACACTGGCAAAAAAGTTACAGCAGCACATAGGGTGAAAGGTGACAACTTGTAACTATGATGAGTGAGTGGGTGAGAAGGAGAGAGAGACAGAGATAGGCAGGCCAAAGAGGAAGATGTGTTTAGAGACAGTGATTACCTTTACCTTCTGGCTGTGTGAGCTAAGAGGCTTTTAATTGAGCTGAACGTTTCTGTACATGATCCCAAACAAACACTCTGCGATAGTTTTATTATCATCATTAAAAACATTCACAATTATTATCTTTAAATTATCCATCCAAAACCTAAAATTGTCAATCACTCAACCTCATGTTGTTTCAAACCTGTTTACATTTCATTCTTCTGAACACAAAAATATCATAAACACAGGACATGATGGTAGACTGTCATGGATGGTATGCACATGAGATTTGCCTTGATGTTGAGAGTGGGAGCTATACTTCAGTATTGGGAAAGATGTAAATTTCGGGACATTGTTGCCAGTTCTATGTAGCGCAACGTTTATATGCCTCACTCATTGAGTTCTCCCATGGGACTGTAAGCTTAGTGATATAAACAAATTTCAATGAAGGGGACCAAAGAATCATGTCTGGCCTAAGAGTAGTAGCTGCAATCTCAGGTGGAAAAATTAATTGCTTGCCTACATCAACCAGCATCTTCGAATCCCGAGCCATAGCAAGCTGTCCAGTTTCTGGTTTAGTAGGGGAATGATGGGGATACTTTTTCTGTCCCTCTTGGCTGAAGGTTGGGGCCGTTACGGAATTGGTTGCTCTCAGGTGCAAGGAGTTGATGGTATTCCTCTGGCTCTCAATAGCTTCTGCTAAAACTCTTAAGAACCTGGTTATGTCTCCAGGTATAACGACCTTGTGTGAGGCTGAAAATATATATTTTGAAGAATTGAAAGACTTTAGAGTTTTGATTCCCATTGTCTTTCATTGTATTATTTCCCACACAGTGGAAGTCAGTGGGAACCAAAAATGTTTAGTTACCAACATTCCTCAGAATATCAGAAGAAATATATGCATATAGGTTTGGAACAAAATGAGGGTGAGAATTTTCTTGTTTTTTTTTGGTGAACTATCCCTTTAATTTTCAATTATATATAATTTAACATTCATTGAGTATTTTTATTGAGTCCAGTTAAACAGATGTCTGGAATACAATAGACAAAAGGTGCATTTCAGATGAGTTACACATTAGTTAACAAATAAAAAAGTCGGAATAGGTGTTGTCTTAATCTGAGTGTAAATAGAGGCTGTAGTAACATAACATTTGTGCCCAACCAGTACTCCAGTGTGGCTGTATCAAGCAGCTCTAGAAATGACTCCAGTAGAGTCTATTTAGAGGTATTGTGCAAACCTAGACAATTAGCCAGCTAATTATGGAACCAGTGTGAAAGGCAAATAGGCATTAGCTCATAATCTATAATGACATCATCAGTCAAAGTTGTGTGACTATAGAGCGATTGTTTTAATATAAATTATTTATTTTTCTAGGTTTGTATTACAGAGTGTTACATCATGGCATTTCCCCAAAGGATGCAGCAGTGCTGTTTTGCCTCTGCCACTTAATGTCCCAATCACATGAAGAGCTTTAAAGCAGCTGAGCCGAAGACACTTAGCTTCCCCTGAGATGAAAGGAAAAAGGACTGTGTGTAAGGCCTGCACTGCAGTAAACAGATTGGAGGAATGTCAGAAAAATATTTAGTTGAAAATCAATTGGTTTCTGATTGAAGGGCTGTGTCAAATATGATAACATATTCTTCATCTTAAAAGAGGCATTTCTGTCTGTATAATAAATGTTTTATGAGGTATATAAATTATTGAATAAGTAAAAATTGGGAAAATAATAACACAATAACACAAAAGTGTGTCTTTGTAGATTTCCATGAGGGTACAAGACTGATATTCATGACTAGCATTATTTTAAAAGTTATGAATTACCTTATGAATTAGGGATCTACTATGCTGCTTCTTATAACACATATATGACAATCATATAATTCACATCTGAATCCCACACACAAATATATAAACATATTCAGTGTTGTCTTTAATCAAGTTAGTACAATCTGGGGAAAGGCAAACCTATATAACAATAATAGGATAAAAAGACAATTACAATTTACTAGCTATTAAAACCAAGGTTATTTAAAAACTTGCATGTCGAACCTTTACCTCGAATTCAGATTTTGAATTCACTTAAGTACAAATCTTATGGAGATCTGTGACAGATGGCAGATGTTAAAGGGCAGCTTAGTCCTTATTAGGGGAACTTAATAATATGCTTTTGGCAGGAGACATGACATTAAAAATTATGTTTCTTCTATAATTCATATTACTTGTTTGTATTTGTGATATGTTGGTTTCTCTTTTATTCTTTTTGACTCATCTCAGACCCACTCAAAACACAGAGCTCCCTTGAGATAATGTCGGAGTTCTCATTCTGCCTTTAGCTGCTGTAATCTTTATAAAAAATAAAAATAAATAAAAAAAGACCATACCATGTATGCTAAACATGTGCAACGTGAGGTCAGCCCAGTTTAACTGGTGCACACATAGTATTTCAAGGGCTGAGGCCAAGAAAGATTATTAGGTGGCTCAGATAGGTGCTCAGGCCTAATCTGGGATTAACGATGCAGCTCCGCAGATTGCCTTAAGGATTTCTCAGGTCTCATTAGCATGGCAGAGACAACCATGTTGACGCCAGAGTTGGTGATATCGGTATAGTGCCACCAACACTTGCCACTTTTTTCAGTGGATCCTTAATCTCTGAAAGTGCTGGTTCATCAGGACAAAAATACTGCCTGGCAGCACAGAAAAGGTGTTCTCACAATGCAATTAAACAAATATATAAAAAAAGATAACATGCTTAAAAACTATTTTCAGAAAATGGTCAAATCTAGAATGTAAATGTGTCAATTAAAATGAATATGCCATAATTTCTATACTTTTTGCCCTAAACATAAATTAATAACAGAGGAATTACAAACATTAACATTATGTTTCAGTCAGTTGTAAAAAATGGCAGAGCTATTTGCAATTGACCATTGCTAATGAATATTAATGAGCAGACGAGCACTAAGCTCCGCCCACGTCCACATCGAAAGCTCGGAGCTGTCAGTCATCCGAGGAGCCGCGGACTTCTGAACGCATCCTTTAGCAGTCAATAAAAAATTCGGACATCTAAGAATCACACATCATCTCAGTCTAAAGAAAACTGGTGATGGCAGCAAAAGTGGGTGAAAACTGATGGCCAAAAATTCAAACTCGAATTAGTTCTTTAAAGATGGGATTTAACATAACATTGAGCAGATCACCAATTGCTTCAACCAAAGATCAACTTGAACAGGAATTATCTTTGAATCTGGTGCCCTAAACCTGTTGGACTTCTAAATATTGTTGCTTCGCAGGTAAGTTTAATAGATTACATGGTTACTAGTGTAAATGATGCCATTAAAGTGCTCTTAATTCCCATACGAATACTTATTTGTTGTCCATTGGTGTTTGCGAAAGAATTTGTCGATGAGACGATAAAGAACTCGTCAAGAAGACACAGAAATATTACATAATGTATTATTAATAACTATGGTTCGTAACAAATTTAAACGAGTTAACAGGATTCCCGCCAGTCAGAGCGTTTGTGGCGCACGTGTAGCAGCTTTCCAACTAAACCGTTTAATGAAAATAAACCAGTCCAGATTTTCACCTGTCAATGCAATAGTGACACTTTACATTAAAGTGCAAATGTGCATTATACATGTAATATAAAAACTAGCCACCTTTATGAATATGAATCTTAAATGTAAGAAATAAACAGTTAATAAACTCTTAATATGATTTAGCAAAAAAGACTAAGCATTTAAAACAAAATAATGAACAGAGTTTTTTTCTCTGTTAACTGTGTATTGACAGAACACATTATTGAAAGAAAGACTACATTAGGCATGTCAGAGTGTTCATTTATTTTTAGGATGGTCATTGGGGTCTTGGGATCCTCAGACAACAGAACCCTGTGGGTGGAAATCAGGACCGCAGACAAGAAGTTGCTGTGTGTCCTCAGTTTTTAGCATCGTTCTGGATTTGGAATAGATTACACAAATAGCGTTGGTGGTGTTAGTCTAATTACACTAATCTTCCCTCAACAAAACTAAACATTAGATAGAGAAAGTGCAGCATCAAAGACCTTGAAAGATGAGGTGTATAACTGGGTTAGGAAGTTTGTTGTATTTTTTTTATTTATTATTACTTCCTGCCATATGAAAAATAAAATAAAATAATAAATTAAATCGCCACTCTGTTTAACCAAATATTAGTCTACAACCAATTCTTGCTATATGCAGACACACTTTCTAAGAGTTCTGTCTACATAGAGGCTCGAGTTGCCTTTAAAGTACCTCTGGGTCAGGATCTACCAGTGAGATGGGCCACTGATCTTGTTTAGTGTTTAAGCAGCAAGTATTTTTAGGCGATGTGTTCAGATGGCAGTGCTGTTAGTGTGAAAACGGGTTTGCAGAGATCAAGCCAATAACTGGTTCTTGTAATCTCTTCAGGTTTTAATACCATTGAACTGGGTTCAGTTGATCAAATGCTATTATCTGAAATAATGGCAGCCCATTAAAAGCCTCATTGCAGTATGCTTTTGAGCATCATTTCTAGGATCAAATACATGCTTTAAATGTTTAATAATTCATGGTCTTTTGTTATGGTGTTGTCCTTTTGTTTGACATGTCTCATCAAATGCTGGATGCCTAGGGTAGTCGAGGAGAAGAAAGAATGGCGAAGATTTGTACAGAGCAATCCTACCCATCCAGACACATGCTTTCAGTCCGAGCCTCTGAAGATGAACTGGACCAGACTGAAAATGGTGCAAGCAGGTTAGAATAAAATAGTTAAGTTTAGATTGAAATGGACTGGTGTTTTGTAAAAAAAAAAAAAAAAAAAAAAAAAAAAAAAAAATGAATGTTTGGATTCTTTATAAAATATATGGAACTGCAAGTGCAAGTTTTTTTTTTTTGCAATTTCTGCAGCTTAGTTTCAATAGATGTTTTTTTTTAAAATATGATTAAACCTTACTTTTCTTAGGGCACATTCTCTATGTGAGGACAACTCCTCTGACATGCAGGGGATAATTTCTTCTGCAACCAGCCAGTTTCAGGAATCCAGGAGAAGCTCTTTCACAGGTGCTGGGGCTGTGGCAAGGTAACGTCAAGTCCATCCAAACCAAAGCTTTAACGTAGTTAACCATGTGATCCGTGATTACCACCAAAGCCAAGTCAACTGCACACTCAGCATCAGTCATTAACACATCTCATTTGACCATACAGAGAAGTATGGTCCACACTCATCAACAACACTGTGCAAAATTTAAATATGTTAAGTGTGCGTTTGACATGGCTTGAACAGAAAGCTACATCCTGTATAAAGTGTTGCTGTCTGATATCTTTCGGTCTCCCAGGCTTACCCAGTTTCTGGTAATGCTGAGGAACTGGGCATCACACAGGCTTCACAGAGAGGTTGAGCGTCCCGACTCCTTTTTAGAGCGATTCCGTGGACCTGACCTCAAAGATTTATCTAACCGAGGAAGTAATGCCCGATCCTCTTTGGGCCTTCCTGACAGGCCTCATAAGAGGAAGTAAGTCAAAATAAAGGTTTTCTGCATGGTTTCTTTATACAGGCAGAGACACCTTTGGTATAATGTAGAGGCCTTGAAAATAAAAGAATCACGTAGGGAATCATGCTGCATCTGTGCAAAAACAAAGTACATCCGTATTGTGTGCAGATGATTCATAAAACATCACAGAGCTGAGGATTCATGTAATAAAATCA
Source organism: Carassius auratus (assembly GCF_003368295.1). Lineage (NCBI taxonomy): Eukaryota > Metazoa > Chordata > Actinopteri > Cypriniformes > Cyprinidae > Carassius > Carassius auratus. Next base: position 33,499 of record NW_020523480.1, read on the forward strand.
AAACAGTATGTAGATTTCCATGTAGAAATCCTCCTTTAGGTAAACACGTATCACACTGACTTGTAGAAGAATAGAAACTAATGGAAACAGCTGTTCACTGTAAATATAGATAATAAATCAGCAGTAGTGATGATCTAAAGTTGTACTCCACAATAATAACAAGAATCATTGCCTTTTGCTCATTAAGAAAAGCCAATCACTGGCCACTGGCAGCTTCCAATATGAACAACTGCAACAACACAGATGAGTAAGTACCATGTAGAGATAAAAACCCTATAAAGAGCATTGTAAATGACAGAAATATAATTAATACGTGGATGTGATAGATACTAGATTTTAGAATCCTAAAACAAAACAATACTAAAAAGGATTGATCTAAAAATATTCAATTAATAACAACAGATAATGTTATAGTACATTGTTCTTATATGTGTTCAGTGAGTAATGGTAGTGTTAATGCTGCCCTCTGCAGGTTAACATGAGAGCTTACTAGTGTTAGTTCACACTAGTGACCCTTAGAGACCAGTTCACAAGCTAATTCAAATAAAAACAACCCTAAATGTTAACTTCAGCAAAAAGGAGGACAAAAAGGAAGAAATAAAAAAAGAGGAGAAAAAAGATGAAGACAAGAAGGAAGAGAAAAAAGATGACAAGGACGAGAAAAAAGATGAGAAAAAGGATGAAAAGAAGGATGATAAGAAAGATGATAAGAAAGATGATAAAAAGAAAGATGCTCCTCCTCCGCCGTGAGTATGCCACAAATGAAATTTCAATAACAGCAGTTTTAGTACTAATAATCAGATAATGATATTGATTATTCACAGATGAATGCTGTGATTCAGTAGGTGTTCATGTGTTTTAGGAAAGAAGTGTGGATCATGGACCCAGCCTCAGACAAGTATTACAGGTGGCTTTCAGTCATAGCAGCCCCAGTGTTTTACAACCTGATGATGCTGGTGACAAGGTCTGTTCATCCAGAATGTCTCATGAAATCAATAACTTCAGACGTGGAGAGAGATGTGGCTTGT
>NW_020523481.1:0-33661 GCF_003368295.1 Carassius auratus
AGGGAGAGACAGGGTGAGTCAGACAGAGGTGCAGATCCACCGCTAATGCTGTGTTTCTGGAGAGGAAGAGGTCCTGTCAGCAGGATGCTACAGCGGTGCTGATAAATCGTGCTGCGTGACTGAAATTCACTAATAATAACAATCAGTCAAAATCTTCGACAGCTATTGCCAGGCAGCACAAACCCGCCTTTGTCTGTGTACACATAACCGAATGCCTCTTAATTTGCTAATCAATTGGCCATGTCTGCTAAGCCCTACAATTTATTAAGCAAAGCCGCCACAACCTGTTGACGAGAAAAGCTAAGCATCACATGAGAGCGTTAATTTTTATTTCAGCTCAGTTTTAAACCAAGAAATTGTTTGTTTTTGAGAAATTTAATGTTGGGCAGTAAGAATGATTAAGGTAGGGTTTAAATGGCTTCATGGGTGGGGGGGTTCAAAGAGAATGAACTGTGCCACTGGCAACACTCTTTATTTGCATGTGCTTTCTGTGTTGTTTTAACGTCCATTCAATAACAGGTTCGTGATTTTGGGTAAGGTGGGCAAATTGGCCCGATAGAATCTGTGTATTGAATCCAGTTTGCCTACTGCATGTGCCAGTATCTTGCTCACACGGTCAGTTTTGAGTTCTGTGGACGCAGCAGGCCTACTATGGTCTTGCATACTTTAGCAGCATGTATGCATTTTGTCAATGAAAAAGGTAAAAATGCTTAAAAATTGAAGAAAATAATAGAAATAATAAGAGTTTTTGCATTATTACAGTTGCATATGATTAAATCATAATCAGGTTTTTTTAGATAGTATTTACTCTTTTTTTATACACCAAATATATATATATAATATATATATATAATATATATATATATATAGATATATATATAGTTTATATATATATATATAGATATTAGGAAAGGGGTTCCTAACAACAGATTGTCACATTTGGGGGTCATTGGCATCAATAAAATTTATTTAGCACAACAATAGTTTCATGCACAAAATGCATTTTGTGAAATTTTTAATCGTGAAAATGGAAAGTAAGTTTAATTTTGCCGGCCTAATTATACAGACATGACCTTTATGTTATCCACAAAAGTACATTCACCATTATGTGCATGAAATTAAAGGAATTTTGTGTTCAAAATGAGTTTTATACACAAAATGAAGCACTGATCCACCTTTCTGACAAAATGCAACTACCTTTGTCTTTCTGTGTTCAAAATGCATTAAAGTGTAATGGTTAATTAATTCATTCCAAGAAATTAGTCAGGTTCCACTTAGCGCCCTATAATTTAGTGCATTTGTCACAAAGTGTTAGTGAAGCTGTTTGTGAGTTTGCATAAAATATTAATGTGGTTACAGTGAGACTGCAAAACACTACAAAACATGCAAAAGGCATGACTTAGAAGAATGCTCATATGATGAAAGTAAGTACTGAATATTTATGAATTGGCTAGAAATGTTAACAAGTCCATGTTCAATCATTAGTCTTGGGAGGAATACTGGCCAAGAGTAATGTAAGGGAAGGCATACAGGGAGAAAGACAAGGAGGTGGAGGGCGTGGTACTGTCAGGAGGAAAAGGAGGAGGCGTTGTATGAAATAACACATGCATTGATGCAATATTGCCAAGCGCCAAAAAGAGAAGGATTATAGTTATTATTTTTGCTTTTGTTTTCTCTACACATTTTGTCTTTACTTTGACTTTTAAGTGTGACATTCAAGCATTTTGGCAGTTGATGTTTTCACTTTCACTATCTCTGTAATGTTGCCCAGACATGGGGTAATAAGTTTGAATCCATTAACATTTCATTAACCATCCATCTGTTTTCAGTTCTTGGTAGCATCTAGCATGTTTATGCTGTGACAGCACTTCCAAGAGAAAATGAGCTCGTTACATCAAACCAGTGTTAAGAATTAACTAGCTTAACTGGTACTTAAAGGGATAGTTCATCCAAAAATCTAAATTAGGTCATTAATAACTCACCCTCATGTCATTTCAAACCAATGAGAACTCTGTTTATCTTCGGAACCACAGTTTAAGATATTTTAGATTTAGTCCGAGAGCTCTCAGTCCCTCCATTTAAACTGTGTGTACGGTCTACTGTCCATGTCCAGAAAGGTAAGAAAAACCTCATCAAAGTAGTCAATGTGACATCAGAGGGTCAGTTAGAATTTTCTGAAGCATCGAAAATACATTTTTGTCCGAATATAGCAAAAAATACAAATTTATTCAGCATTGTCTTCTCTTCTGTGTCCTGTTGTGAGAGATTCAAAACAAAGCCGTTTGTGATATCCAGTTCACGAACGAATCATTCGATGTAACCGGATCTTTTTAAATCAGTTCACCAAATCAAACTGAATCGTTTAAAATGGTTCGCGTCTCCAATATGCATTAATCCACAAATGACTTAAGCTGTTAACTTTTTTAATGTGGCTGACACTCCTTCTGAGCTAAAACAAACTAATATCCCGGAGTAATTCATTTACTCAAACAGTACACTGACTGAACTGCTGTGAAGAGTGAACTAAAGGTGAACACCGAGCCGAGCCAGATAATGAATGAAAGATCGACTTGTTCATGAATCAAGAACCGGCTGCATCATATTTTGGATCACCAGTTGTTCTTTTGGACAGTTCGATTCAATAAACCGGTTGAAGAAAACGGTTCACCGGTTCTTTAGCGCTCTACGTAATGGCGTCATTGGAGATGATTGCCCTTCATTCAAGCCTTCGGTTTACCCGCGCTCATAACACTAGCACAGAATCAGTTCAGAATCAATCACCAAAAGAACCAGTTCGGTTCAGATGCTCTGTGTGTCATTCTGCTTCACGCTGAATCACGCATCCGCAGTATCATCAGCTCCTCGGTTCTCGAATCGGACGCGTCTGACAGAAACGGTTCTTGACTTGAGAACGAGTCAGTCTATTGTTCGTTACTTGGCTCAGCTGTTCATCTTCAGATCTCTCTTCACAGCAGTTCAGTCAGTGTACTGTTTGAGTAAATGAATTACTCCGGGATATTGGTTTGTTTGAACTCAGAGGGAGTGTCAGCCACATTAAAAAAGTTAACAGCTTAAGTAATTTGTGGATTAATGCGTATTGGAGACGCGAACCATTTAAAACGATTCAGTTCGATTTGGTGAACTGGTTCAAAAATATCCAATTACATCATCAATGATTCGTTCGCGAACTGGATATCACAAACTGCTTTGTTTTGAGCTCTCTCACAACAGACACGGAAGAGAAGACAATGCTGAATAAAGTCGTATTTTTTGCTAGTTTTGGACGAAAATGTATTTTCGATAATTCAAAAAATTCTAACTGACCCTCTGATGTCACATTGACTACTTTGATGATGTTTTTCTTACCTTTCTAGACATGGACAGTATACCACACACACACTTTGAAAGAGGTTGAGTTATTAATGGCATAATTTAGATTTTTGGGTGAACTATCCCTTTAAATAAAACTTAGCAACCTTAGCAAATTGTCCAGTAGCATTACAGTAGTTCAGTTGTTTTTAAAACAATGCCTTTCCAGTACAATTAAAAAAACTAAAAGTAATTTACTGGCATCTATGCTTCCATGAAGAACCTTCAACATCCATGGTACCTTTCAGAACAAATGGTTGTTCATAGTGGAAAAAAAGGTTATTTAGATTATTAAAATGTTCTTAGTGGCAAGTGTTTTTTACTTCTTCCATACCAGTTGTCCATTAAGTCTTATTCAATAAAGAGAATCGATTAATCTGAAACTTGCACCAATTTCTTGATTTGAGTTTCTGAGTGGCATCTTGGGTCTTTAAAAGAACAGTTCATCCAAAAATGTTGTCATCATTTACTCACCATTCTGTCATTACAAACTTGTATAAGTTTGTTTCTTATGATGATCACAAAGAAATATAGAAACACCAAGGAATACTGGGGAAAATAATATGGAAAGAAATACTATAAAAGTCAATGGGGACCATCAACTTTTTGATTACCATCATTCTTCAAAATATCTTCTTTTATATTCAACATAAGAAAGAAACTCATACAGGTTTGGAACGCAATGAGGGTGTGTAGATAATGACAAAATGTGTATTTAGATATTAAGCTAGTTTAAAAGGCTGCTTCTCCAACAATGCACCAATCTAAATATATTTGAAACTAAGGATTTTTGACCTCCATGACAATCATATCTTCAGAGGTTTCTAGAAACTCTCAGTTGCAATGTTGTCCTCACAACTAATGAACATAAATATGAACTAGAGTTTCTGTAAGAGGAGACAGCTGTACACTAGTGGCTTTGAGCTGATGTAAACAGGCAAGGCTTTCTGCAATGAGTGTGAATAGGTAAATGCATATGTGAATAGGTAAATGCAGAGATGTGTCAGAAAATATACTGAATTAATATTAAATAAATATAATGTAAGTTTACTGTTTTAAATTTAAATTTTTGTAATTCATTAAAAAAAAAAAAAAAAAATGTGAGAACTGGCACCCATTAAGCAGATGTATGAGACATATTTGAAAGTGTGCATCACTTGGAAGGAATCACAAGGTTTAAGTACCATATATATATTTTTTAATTTTCTCCATTTATACACAACATTTCACTCTCTGTAACCTTTAGAAAAACAGAACTAAAGAGGACTTTTTTTTCTGAGGTATGTTTAAGTGTCTTATGCATCACCCTCTTCACATCTGAAATGAGTAACAACACTTACTCATGGGTTGCAGGTTTACTGTTGGGACCAAACCAGTAGCTGGCACTGCTCCATCCTTTAGCACATTGTGGCAGGTCTGCGATGCAATCCATGCTCAAATATGCAACACAAAACTGTAGTGGGTGGACTGCAGTGATCAGGGATTTTACAAAACATAAACTATGTATACATTACACTACCGTCTGGGATTATTTTATTTTGAAATAAAGTAATACTCCTTCAAGGATGCAAAATGAATATCAAATATTTTAATGTTCTTTAACATATTGATATTTTATATATTATCATCATCCCTTATAATAATAATTGTAATGATGACTGACTCGACATGGGATCCATTTGCAAGCTTTTATTTAGAACACTCGTAGTCGTACAGGCGAAGGGTCAGGATCAGCAAACACAGTATAGTAGAGATATCAGAATCGTAGTCAATACCAAGCAGTGGGTCGGGGTAACCAGCAAGTATCACAGTCCGTATTACAATCTGGGTTCAAAGGTAGGCAGCAAAGGTTCTAGGATCGATAATCATCAAGGGTTGGCAACTGGGATAGCAAGACAGGGTATAACGCTCAGAAATGTTAGCCGTGGCAGAAACAAGACTTCGCAATGAGGTGACGCCAAGGTCTGGCTTATATGGCAGTCTCTGATATGGAACACCTGGCCGGTGATCAGTCCAAGGTACGGGGCTGTTGGGTAATGTAGTGCGTATCAGTGTAAGTGAGTGTTTGGATGCCTGTAGGTGTCAGTATTCGGGCGATGGTGCCCTCTGCTGGCCTCTGGAGGGACTCACGGGGTTCGTACTCGTGACAGAGCCCCCTCCCTGCGAACGCCTCCTGGCGTGAGGTGGAGGGCGACGTCGGGGTCTTCCTCGAGGTCGAGGGGCCGGTTTCTCTGGATGTTCTCTATGGAAATCCGTGGTTAAGTTGGGGTCAAGAATGTCCTCGGCATTGACCCAGGAATGTTCCTCTGGACCGTACCCCTCCCAGTCAACCAAGTATTGGAGAACTCGTCCCCGACGTCTTGAATCAAGCAGCTCTCGCACCTGATAGGTCTCCTCGCTCTCCACCTGAACCGGTTGGGGACTCTGCTCACGGGACCTCCCCTCACCCTCCTCCTCAGGGGCAGCAGCGGGCTTGAGCAGTGACATGTGGAAAGTGGGAGAAATACGATATGTGTCAGGCAAAGCAAGGCGGAATGACACAGGAGTGATTTGTTGTGTGATTTTGAATGGACCCACGTACCTAGGACTTAGCTTTCGGCATGGCAATCTCATCCGAAGGTCTCTGGTGGACAGCCAGACCCATTGACCCGGTTGGTAGGTGTGTCCAGGGCGTCGACGACGGTCGGCCTGTTCCTTCAGGCGCCGTACAGCTTGTTGAAGATGTACATGGGCCTGATTCCATGTGTCCTCGCTTCGTTGAAGCCAATCAGTAACAGCGGGAACATTGGTGGGTTCACCTGACCAGGGGAACATGGGTGGTTGGTACCCTAGAACGCATTTGAAGGGGGTGATTCCAGTGGAAGGCTTGATCAGGGAATTCTGAGCATATTCGGCCCATAGGAGAAAACGAGACCAGTCCTCTTGATGGGAGCTGCAGTAGGAGCGAAGGAACCGAGTGAGCTCCTGGTTGAGGCGTTCCACTTGACCATTGGCTTCGGGGTGATAGCCAGACGTGAGACTTACGTTGACCCCTAGGGCTTGAAAGAAATCCTTCCATAAACGAGAGGTGAACTGAGGACCTCTATCCGAAACGATGTCGTCAGGTATGCCGTAAAACCTGAACACCCAATTACACAGGAGTTCGGCGGTCTGAAGAGCAGTAGGGAGTTTGGGTAGAGGTATGAGGCGACAAGCCTTGGAGAATCGATCGATGATCGTGAGTATGACCGTGTTACCCTGGGATAGGGGTAAGTCTGTGATGAAGTCTATGGCAAGGTGTGACCAGGGTCGTTGAGGGATAGGAAGAGGTTGAAGGAGTCCAGCTGGCAGTTGACGAGGGGTTTTGTGCATGTTACACGTCTGACAGTTCTGAATGAATTTAATGGTGTCGGGGTTAATGGTCTCCCACCAGAAGCGGTTCTTGAGGAGATGGAGTGTGGCTGTGATGCCGGGGTGACCGGAGGCAGGAAGACAGTGAATATGACTCAGGACCTGATCACGGTGAGGGGCAGGTACGTAGGTTTTATCCGGTGGACAGGCGGCTGGTGGTGCTTCTTGTGAATTGTGTTGTTCAATAAGAGTCATGATATCCCACTGGATGGGAGCAACCACCACATGGAAGGGCAATATGCGTTCGGGGACTGAGATGGAAGGGTCGTCATCATGGATACGTGACAAAGCATCGGCTTTAGTATTCTTGGAACCTGGGCGATAAGTGACATTGAACTGGAACCGGGAGAAGAACAAGGACCATCTGGCTTGGCGTGGGTTGAGTCTCTTGGCGGAGCGTAGGTATTCCAGATTTTTATGATCAGTAAAGACGGTGAAAGGATGAATAGCCCCTTCGAGCCAATGTCTCCACTCTTCAAACGCTGCCTTCATGGCTAACAGTTCTCTATCACCCACATCATAATTCCTCTCCGCTGGGTTGAGCTTGCGTGAGTAGAAAGCACAGGGATGAAGTCTCTCCTGAGGGCCTGGTCGTTGTGAGAGAACGGCCCCAATGCCAGTATTGGAAGCGTCAACTTCGACTAAGAAGGGAAGAGAGGGGTCAGGGTGATGCAGGATAGGAGCGGTGACAAAGCGTTCCTTTAATTCCTTAAAGGCTTGACGGGAGGCTTCGGCCCAGGTGAGACGATGGATACCTCTTTTGATCATGGAAGTGAGAGGACTGACGACTGTACTGAAATTTCTGATAAAGCGTCTGTAGAAGTTGGCGAATCCCAGGAACCGTTGTAGCTCCTTGAGAGTCTGAGGCTCTGGCCACCTGAGTACAGCAGAGACCTTACTGTCGTCCATAGCAACTCCCCCCGGACTGATGACATAACCCAGGAAGGTAGTGGATGTGGTGTGAAACTCACATTTCTCGGCTTTGGCGTACAGTTGATGTTCGATGAGGCGCTGTAGCACAGTTCTGACGTGTTGAATATGATCCTGTAGGGTGTTGGAGTAGATGAGAATATCGTCAATGTAGACCACAACAAACTTGTTCAGCATGTCCCTGAAGACATCATTAATGAACGCCTGGAAGATGGACGGACTATTGACCAGTCCAAACGGCATAACCCGGTATTCATAGTGACCGTTGGTTGTAGAAAAGGCCGTCTTCCACTCGTCACCCTCTCTGATGCGAATCAGGTTGTAGGCACAGCGTAAGTCAAGCTTGGTGTAGTATTGAGCTGTGCGAAGTTGTTCTAATGCAGCTGGAACCAGAGGAAGGGGATAACGGTACTTCACCGTGATCTCGTTGAGACCACGGTAATCAATGCAGGGTCTTAAACTGCCGTCCTTCTTTTTGACGAAGAAGAAACCAGCGGATGCAGGGGAAGTGGAAGGACGTATGAAGCCTTTCTCCAACTCCTCCTTGATGTATTTAGTCATGGCTTCGGTCTCTGGGAGTGACAGTGGGAACACACGACCCTTGGGTGGATTGTGACCTGGTAGAAGATCAACAGCACAGTCATGGGGTCGATGAGGTGGTAAGGTGTTTGCTTGGGTTTTGCTGAAAGCTGCCTTGAGGTCGTGATATTCCGCTGGTAGGTTGGGAACCTCGAATGACTCCTTGTTAATCGCCAACGAGCGCACTGGAAGAGGAGAAACGGTAGACAGGCATTTTGTTTGACATTTAGTACTCCACTTTAATATCTGACCTTCCCTCCATGATACTAGCGGATCGTGCAGTCTCAGCCATGGTAGTCCCAGAATTATGGGTGTATTAGACGTGGGCAGAACGTAGAACTGAATGACCTCCTGGTGCAGTAAACCGGCTGTGACGGATAGACTTTGTGTAAGGTGAGTGATGATACCAGTTCCCAGTGGACGACCATCTATGGTAGCTACAGACAGAGAGTTAGCACAGGGTATTAATGATACGTTGTTTGTTCTTGCAAACTCAGCTGACATGAAATTCCCAGCCGCTCCAGAGTCCAGTAAAGCGAATGTGGTCACTTGAACGTTGTTAATGGTCAGCCTCAGGGGTACAAACACACTGTTTACTGGATGGAGAGAGTGTAAGGATTCACTCACCAATTTGGATGAGACAGATGAAGGACGTGAAGGACAGTTGACTCGTTGATGACCAGGGGATCCGCAATACAGACATAGACGATTTGCCAAGCGGCGATTCTTCTCCTCAGATGAGAGATGATAGGTATTAACTTGCATGGGTTCAGAGTCCTCGACAGACTGAGCTGCTTTAATGACAGTACTGACATGAGAGCGAGGTTTACGTGAACGCTGCAGATTGTCAATTGCTATCGTCAACTCGATGAAATCGTTCAAACTTCTCCCCTCATCTCGACATGCTAGTTCAGTTTGTAATTCATGACTTAAACCCTTTCGAAACAGAACTTTTAAGGTGTCACTCACCCAGGTCGTTTGTGCTGCCAATGTGCGGAAGTTCATAGCATACTCAGCAGCTGAAGATCTCCCCTGAGAGAGCTCTAGCAAGCGTTCGCCAGCACTCTTTCCCTCCTTGGGATGATCGAAAACCTCACGGAAGCGTGTGAGGAAATCATTGAAGGAGGAGAAGGATGATCCATCCGTGCGCCATACAGCGGTAATCCAGTCAAGAGCCCTTCCGGTTAACAACGAGCAAACAAAGGCAACCTTACTGTTGTTAGTGGAATAGAGCATGGGTTGTTGTTCCACAAACAGCGAACATTGTAGTAAGAAGCCTTTACATTTGTTAGGGTCACCGTCGAATCTCTCAGGAAAAGCCAGTCGTGGGTTAATCTGAGAGGGCGTGGGAACCGCATGTGCAATGGCGGCCGCTTGTGGCGCGGGTGTCGTGACAACAGGACTATGGAGATTCTGAATAGCCTTCACCAATTCCTCCGTGACGGCGGTAAGATGATTTAACTGTTGCTGATTAGCAGCGATCTGACTTGCCTGAGCTGCCAGGTTGGTGCAGAGATGTTCATGGGCTGCTGGATCTTGTCCTGGCGAAGTCTTCTGTAATGATGACTGACTCGACATGGGATCCATTTGCAAGCTTTTATTTAGAACACTCGTAGTCGTACAGGCGAAGGGTCAGGATCAGCAAACACAGTATAGTAGAGATATCAGAATCGTAGTCAATACCAAGCAGTGGGTCGGGGTAACCAGCAAGTATCACAGTCCGTATTACAATCTGGGTTCAAAGGTAGGCAGCAAAGGTTCTAGGATCGATAATCATCAAGGGTTGGCAACTGGGATAGCAAGACAGGGTATAACGCTCAGAAATGTTAGCCGTGGCAGAAACAAGACTTCGCAATGAGGTGACGCCAAGGTCTGGCTTATATGGCAGTCTCTGATATGGAACACCTGGCCGGTGATCAGTCCAAGGTACGGGGCTGTTGGGTAATGTAGTGCGTATCAGTGTAAGTGAGTGTTTGGATGCCTGTAGGTGTCAGTATTCGGGCGATGGTGCCCTCTGCTGGCCTCTGGAGGGACTCACGGGGTTCGTACTCGTGACAGATAATAATAATAATGATAATGATAATAATAATAATAATAATAATAATAATAATAATAATAATAATAATAATAATAATAATAATAATAATAATAATAATAATAATAATAATAATAAAATCCTTAAAATAAATTGCAGTGTTTTATGCAGGTTGCAATTGCATGATGGCATTGAGACTACAACTGGCATATTGAAGGCATTGTTTAAGGGATGTATTGCATTGATATGGTACTGGGGTAAGTTTCAATCAATATACTATTGCAGAGCAATAAAGATGAAGCAAGGTTCCTTTCGAATCAAGATATTAAATAAATTACACTGTAGTTTGTCTGCCCTCAGAAGCGCACAAACATTCTTACAATTGCAAACTGCACAGAGTATCACAAAAATTGTAGTTATTGTTAAACTTTTTATCAAATTAAACTAACCACCAAAGCAAATTCATACACACATATCAAGACATTTGTCAAAGCAAACAGTCTTCTTGGTTTATGTGGCACATTACAAACTTATTTGTATTTTTTGCAATACATTGACTGGAATTTCTCCCAACATCTTTGCCGTAGGACAGGCACATCAGTGTGGTCTTTGATCCACCTCATATAGCACATCAAAGCGGGGCTCAAATGAAAAGCTGTATTTGCCATCCCCACCTTAGCTCTTTCTAGCTCAGAGAGAGTCAGAATCTATTCAATGCGCTCTCATCTTCAGCACTTATCCACAGTGACACTTATCCTGAAACTGCATGCTATACATACAATAGAGGACTTGTATATGAAATTTAAGCAATTTTGTTATACAAAGAGATTGAAATGTGTGGTGCTGTATGAAAATCTACATAGACACATGATTTGATGCAAGGTTAAATTATATATTTTATTTAAAACGACTTACAGTACAGCCTCATCATAGTGTAAATTCTCTGGGATTTGCATAATGCCTTAGGCTCATTTTTGGTTTGTGTTTTAATAAAATAATATTTGGCTTCTAATATTTGGCTTTGAACCAAAATACCAAACCTACTGTACAAATACATGTTTTACACTGTAATTTTCTAGACTTTTTATAGTACATATATTGTTTTACTGTATACCAATTAAACGTCTGCAATTTGTGAGATGTTTATTGTTTTTGAAAGTCTACATGTTTTAAGGTTGCGTTTATTGGATTAAAAGCACAATAAAACATTAATATTGTGAAATAGTATTACAATTTAAAATGGCTGTTTTCTATTTTAAAATATAGTTTATTTCAGAGACTTCCATCTTAATTCATTAACAGCATTTATTTGAATAAAAATCTTTTGCAACATTATACATTTCTTTGTCACATTTGATGAGTTCAATGTATCCTTGTTGAATAAATAAATAAATAATCCTAACATCCTACTGACCTCAAACTTTTGAATGGTAGTATAAGTAGATATATGGGATTATATAGAATTATGTGCAATTTTGTTCCGTGAAAGTGAGTGAAACTTACAGAGCTGAATCGAACTTATCCAAAACTGATGGAGTATTCTTCCAAATTTGGATAATTTATATATATAGGTAAATAAAGATATTTACTTATATTACCCATATATTATATATCACCCCCATTTTTGTTATGTTAGAAAAATATCAAATATTTCACTGAATAATCAAATGAGTCATATCATGCATTACATTGTTTCCCCCTGAGGTCCAACCTTTTGGAACCAAAACATAATTTGGTTTATAAATAAGTTTTAAATGATAATTTTAACATCTGAAAAACCACAGAAGTCTTTTGAAATATAGAATTAAGTTTTTATCAAAATCCCTATTTTGTATTTAGATATTGATATTTTTTTGTTTATTTTTCATTTCTCTGAATGTATTACTCACTCTGTGTGTTCTTTGCTGCGTGCAACTCATCCGTTTGTTGAGAAAGACTGCCAGCTCCACTGAGTGATCAGATTTATTTGTTCAGCAGAAAAATTTGACAGTCATATTTGTGCTTATGTGTGCGATGAAAACAAACAGCCCTACAAAAACCTTTGTTAGGCTGATTTAGGATTTGCAGTTTTAAGCGTGTCACAGATATGCCTCGGGTTCCTGGCCTTTACCAATGTTTTTATTCCAAGATTTAATTCTTGAAAGTCATCATGCCTGCTGTGTTAAACCCACTGTCCTCATTTCAATGCCCTGGTCTGTAGCCAACACTGGTCTCTCTCCCCTCTCTCCCTCCTCCCAGTCAACTCCATCCCCAATCACAATCTTATGAATGGCAACCAATCAGAGCCTGCTGCCCTCTGCAAACTGCATCCTTGTCCAGCAGAGCAAGAAAGAAAGGATAGAGCAGGAGAGAGAGGGCTTTATGTGTGAGCAAGGGAGGGAGAGAGAGAGAGGCAGCTGGAGTCTCACACACAACTGTAGTCAGTCTTGGAATCTGAGCGCTGCCAAGAGGCGAGTACAGAAGCCAGCGTCGTACTTCCATGAGGATGACATGCTCTCAGAAGAGCACAGGAGTCTGTTTTGTTAAGGTAAGAGCCTTATGCTTCGTACACTTCAGATAAACGCCAGCTAATCTGAATAGCATTTAAAAGGTGTTGCAATTTTATTACTAGTTCTAAATTGTTGCTGTAGAACTGACAAGAGGCAAACTCAAATTGAAATCGAAATACTTTGAAATGCTTCCTTCTGCACGTAATTGCATTTTTCCATGGTAACAACCTCAACAACCTCATAATGGATTGGATTTTTAATGTAATAGATCTGAATGGCTTTTGACCTCTGTCATAATGCCTCAGACATGCCAGATCATATAATCTTACATGAAATGCCAGTCATCTGCTCTTTTATTTAGATATTTGTAATCTATCTATCTATCTATCTATCTATCTATCTATCTGCAAAATGCATACATCATTATACCGTAGTTAGTCTTGTTTTATTTATACTATATATATATATATATATATATATATTAACACAGTGTCTAGTCTAGTTAAACTTTACCACCCACTGGAGTCATGACGGCAGTTGAAGTTTCTAAAATCCTCCCTCTATCTTTAAGCGTTTAATCACCCCGTTGTTTTTTTACATGGAGGTGTGCACATGTGTTTAGAGGTTTGCATGCTTGTTTGATCCTTGACATAAAACATATCACAGCCGACTAAGGGAAAGTGCTTTCATGCACCACTGTCTCTGTTTGTGATCCTCAACCCGGGTTTTAGCTAAAGCGGTGCAGATTCTGTACAATGTTGGCATGGCTGTAACACTAAACCTGCATAAGCAGCGCTCAGTGTTTGAAAGTCTTCGTTTTTTTTCTAGCTTTCATGTCAGTTGTTTGCACCACTTGTGAGTCTGGAAGTTTAATGTAAGACTGTAGACAAATCCCTTTGAGGGCTGAATCGCCAATAAGGATTGATTCTTGTCTGTGTACTTAAAAAAAAAAAAAAAAAAAAAGGAATGGCTGTACTTCTGAACTCAGCCAATATATGCAGACTGTGATTTATACGTCTGACATGAACACATAATGACATGACTGTTTCACACAAATTAAAGCGCACACTTCCTCTGAGCCAGTGTCAGATGTATAATTGCCTTTCAACACTGAGATAAATCATGAGATAAAGCCCCACATGCTTCCACTCAGGGAAGCTCTTTCCCTCTATCTCTTTCTGTTTCTGTCTTCTGATATCATCCCTCCAATTTGCCTCATAATGAGGTGAAAGATCCAACCAATGCATTTCTTTTCAGGGAAGTACTATAATCATATTTACGCCCTGACCTGAGAAAGTGACCTATAAGAATACATTTTAGGAGGTCAAGGACTGTTGATCTAGCGTCCGTCTGAATTCTAGTCACCAGTAAAACCCCTAGCAATATTAGCCAGCATTTCCAGTATCTGCAAACGTGTACTACGCAGCCCTCCCTTCCTCTTTGCCCCTCTCTGACAACACACATAATTTTTTTAATCAGACAAGACCTCCGTCAGCTCCTGCCGAATCTCACTCTTGAATTCATTAGATCCTCAGAGCCACACAAAATCAGAGAAAGTGTTCTATCTAATAACTCCGGGTGTAAATGATTGCCTTGAGTCTGTGAACCTGGCAGAATCAAAGCGGATCCTCCAGGCAGGCAATCAACATGGTGCATATCTGATCTGTACCAAAGTTTCAAAACAAAGAAGACAGGGCATTAATATTGCAAGGGAGAGGCCAGCTGTGAGAGCCGTCCAGCATGAGGGATGGAGTGATGGGGAGATTCATACAGGGAGGAGAAGAGAGGAAAAGGTCTTGGGCTCCCCCAAGTGGTAACTGTTGCATATGTGGCTTGTTGTTGGTGTTAGAGTATTGGAAAAGAATCCCTTAAATGTAAATGTTTCCCTCTAGCACTTAAACATATGTAGTTATGTAGGTGATTTAAGCAGCTGTACATATGGCAAGGACGGTCATGGGCATAGAAATCTGCATTAGATTTGCATATTCACCTGGATAAGCACCAGAATCCAGGCACAAAAAAAAAAAAAATTATATGTCATTAGAGAGACCGGATTTGGTTCCATGATAGCTTAGATACAAGTACTAAGTGTACTTGACTCTGAGCTGCAGGCATTATTGCTAATTCTCTAATTAATAGGTGATATATGGCACGTCCCGAAAGTGTATCTTATGCCCATCTCTCCTTTTCCCCGGCCAAATCACTGACCACTTACACCTTAAAATTCATGAGATGTCAAAGGCTGCTTATTATGCAGCGCACATCTAGGATTAATATTCTAATAAGGTCCATGGTAAGAGTTTAAATTATAACTGCAGCATTTAATCATAATAATAATCAAAGTGAATTACATGTTACAAAACAAAAATGGTTTTTATGCCAGCTGGGGGCAAGATGGGGAATTAACAAGGAAAACACAGCACTTTGTTAAACAATATTAAACAATGAAAAAATATATTTAGACAGCTGGTTGGCCACTGTTGTTATGTGTGAATGACAAATACAATGTGCATTTTCAAGAACTTTGCAAAAAAATGTGTTGAACTGGAAAGTATTTTAGAGAAAATGACTTTCCTATTGACAGGAAAGTTGTTCGATTTGAAATTATTCTGTATAAAAACAAAGGACGTTGGAATGTGATGAATTTTCTGAGATGTTAGAGGTCAGCAATGAAATGGGAGCTCTGAAATACTTGATTCTGATTGTTCAGTCGTGGCATTCCGTGGTCTGATATTTTTGAATAGAGTGAGAGTCAGTTTGGAAAGTAAAAATCCAATTAATTTTCAATAGGATAATTTATTTTAACAATTATAAGCCTTATAAGCCTTTAGACCCACTGTTCTGTGAGACATAAGGTTAATTGATGGTATATGCTTTTGTTGAAGCCCACATTATTTCAACTTATTTTTCTGATTTCAAATCCATGTTAAAACCCCCTATTTTCTCTTGCTCTTTTAACCTTTCGTAACTGCACTTAAGTTAGGGTGACAGTAGTTCAGATTTCCAAAAAGAGGACATTAAGGGGAGGAGTTCATGGGCGGAGAAAGGGTGGGGCTTTGACTAACAGTACTGTATATGCAGCTAGATTTTTTTTTTTTTATGTTCAAGGGGGGGGGGGGGGTGAAATGCTAGTTTTCACTCAATAACCTGTTAATCTTGAGTACATATAGAGTAGTACTGCATCCTTCATAAATCCAAAAAGTCT
Source organism: Carassius auratus (assembly GCF_003368295.1). NCBI lineage: Eukaryota > Metazoa > Chordata > Actinopteri > Cypriniformes > Cyprinidae > Carassius > Carassius auratus. The sequence goes on from NW_020523481.1 coordinate 15,998, forward strand.
TTAGTTTTATTATATTCATAAGAGAAAGATAGTCTGTACCGATTTTTCCCGGAAAAACACGACCTGCTGGAGGCGTGACGTGTGGGCGGAGCTAAAGAATCACGAGCGCAAATAGGCTTTTGCGTTGAGAGGATGTGGAAGCTGTGACATTACCGTGAGGGAAAACCCATCATCCAAAACAAACCATGGCTTACAGTCAGATTCAGCCGTTTATTTATGATCCAGAATCAGATCCAGAGGCTGAAACTGAACGAAAGCAGCAGCAGCAACGACTCGCTCCGAGCGGGGCTCGAACCCGGGTCTCTGGCATGGGAGGGGACGCACTAACAAGGAGGCAGAGATATTTTAAGCAGTTTTACTCACCGCCTGCGGTTCCAACACACGATCGTGACCCTTTTTTCCTTGGGATTGCATCATTCTTAAGAAATAAACGATACGCAAATCCGTCGTCAAACTGGGCCTTGTGAACAAGCATCTTCGAAATGCAGGGAACAAACAAAAACACTTGCACAACTCCGTTGATGCTCTGTAAAAATAAACTCCATCCACTGGTCCCTTAATGCTGTTTTTTTTTTGGTAATCTGTGCAGGGTTGTCTTGCCCTGGCAACCAAAAACACTTCTTTTGTGACTTTTCGCGACGCTCTCGCTCTGATCAGTGAATCGCTTTGATCAGTGAAATGTCTGTGCTGCTCAGCCCCGCTATACGGGAGCGCGCGCTCTTCCGGCAGAAGTGCCTTAGAACCCATATAAGGAAATTCCGCTCCATCTAACGTCACACAGAGCCATACTCGAAAAAAACTTTCCAAAACTTGTGACAAAACCGGAAGGAGTATTTTGGGAACAAAAATACTTCTTCAAACGTACAACTTAATTTTTGAAACTTTGTCCATGTTTAGCATGGTAATCCAACTCTTTAACAGTGTAAAAAACTCAGTATGCATGAAATAGCATTTCACCCCCCCCCCTTTAAATTAACATTTAACAAGTAGAAATACTAGAAAGAGGGTCATTAGAGGGTCATTTTTAAATAAAAATAACTAAGGCCATTATTTATAATAAATAAAAAGACAATAAGTAGAGAGAATAGAGAATGTATTAGATGTATTAGTATTAGAGGCTATTCTTTCTATTTAGAATAGAAATAGAATAGAGATTGCAAATGCTAGAGCGTCAAGTAAAAAAAAAAAAAAAAGATGAAATTAGAATAAACATTAGAAAGGTTAGTGTTAGTGCTAGATTTAGAGGGTCAAATGAAGATGAAAGAGACATTTCTTGAAAATATCAAGGACTCAGCTGCTTGGATTGAGGCCCCCGTCCACACGGAGACGCGCTTTGCTGTAAATGCATACATTTTATATCGTATAGGCGTTTCCTCCACACAAATCCGCCGTTTTGGCATACAAGTATTTTACTTGATATTATTTTGAAACTGGGTCCCAGAGTGGATAAATCTGAAAACGCAGCCGATGCGTCATCAGCCCACGTCTCACCCACACACTGCAAATTCACATAAAACATAAAAAACATTAAAAATAAATAAAAAATAAAAAAAATCTGTCTATTTATTACTAACATTAACACAGATTAATAAATGTATTGTTCCATGTTCGTTTGTATACCACGCGAAAGGTTTATGCGCATAGTCCAAATATTCCTCTCCATTTTTAGTGTATCTCTGTGGCAGAATTACAGCACCAAATACTGGTCTGGCACGTATACCACTTTGTTTTGTGCAGGTTTTGTGTGGACACATATTTCTTGAGACAAAAAAAAAAAAAAAGATTGGATAGGGAAAGCTCTTGGCTTCGTGTGAACATACTGTAGCCTGAGTTGGGCAGGTCATTCCACCAGAATGGAACAGTTAATGTAGAAGTCCATGAAAGTTTCATCATAGAATGCAAGATGCTTCAATACAAGAATTTCAGTCAAATGTCATTATATTTCATCAATATTTCAATCTTTTAACCCACTTGGGAAAATCCACCAATGGCCCATTCTATATATATATATATATATATATATATATAACAAATATATTACAACAAAGTCTGTATTGTTCGCAAAGCTTCATGGAATTGTAGATCTTTCACTTGTTAAATCCATTAATTACAGAGTCTTGAACCTTTGAATTTTCGAATATATATTTTTTCCTTCAAATCTAAGTTTGCAATACTGTAATTCAATTAAGCTGATTGGTTCGGTCCATGGCTTGTGATGCATTACAAGAAAAAATAAAATAAAATTTGTATGGGAAAAATACTTCCGGAACTTCCATCATTTTGAATCAGCTATTGTTTGTACTGAAAATAACCTCAGATCTCAGATTATCTTAGTTTTAATGTCCCTGCAATTATGTTTGTCTTATTGTTAGGCTAAATCTAATTGACTATTTTTGTCTTAGAGGAAGCTATGGGATAAATGAAGTCACATCAATATTTACTTTATACATATTTATTTATTTATTAGGCTTGTAGCCATGTAACTTGAAAGCTAAGGTGGACCCTGCTGTCCATGTTGAACAATGATGTGTTTGCTTAAAGTAAATTCAGAAAAATAATAGTGGTGTTAAATATCACTCGGGACAGGCATTCAAACATTGAGCAACATTAAAACTCTGTTTGCTACATTTAAGGAGATGCTCGTGAAAAATCCTCTCTAAAAGGTGAAAAGGAGGTGAGCAATGTTTCACTTAGTCCCAGTTAATTGAATGTATCGCACATTGGCTGTCATGCTTAAACACTCAGCCTGAAAGCTCAGGAATAGACACAGCGGCAGGCCACTCTGCCAGCAGCAATCACTATTTGAGGCAGCGAGCAAGAGCTTTTAGGTCGTGTGACCAGCATTTGAATCCAACCCTAGTCATTCAGTGACATATAATCAAGGTCTGCTATTGATCCAGCTACGTACGTTGATTTCTCTCGGCTCTGATGTAGCTATAACACCCGTACTATAGTACTCCCTCTGGAAATCGATTTAGATGTGGAACATATTAAGAGGACAAGGGAATAAGAAGATGACATTGGAATGAGAATCAATTTGTGAATAAGGGTTGTCACTTCATTCGCTCGCAGACTTTGTTTTAATCATTGTTTGAGACTGCAGAAAAAATCCACATGAGATGCAAACGTTGTCTCGATCGATAATGATGCTGAGGGCCTCGACCGGATAACAGTCAGAGGTTTTGTTGGAAATAATTGGTCTCTGTCACCATGACAGCCTGGACTGTAAAATTTCCTTCATGTTTTTAGCCATTAGTCTAATTATATAGCTACTAGATAATCATGTATGCAAATTTAACTCTAACCCCAAACCTGAACCTCAACTCTAAACTTAACCTCAGTACAGGATTGAAAGCAGATCCTGACAGATAGCAATATTGTTTGTAGCAACTTGGTCTATTTCTTTATATATGACTATTGACTATATTTATTTAATATTTTGGCATCCTTTTGTTTAATAAGTTTGAATAAGGAAATATTTCATTTCATCATGTAAGTGCACACAAGAATCGACTGTATATGAAGAAAAAAATAATGCAACGTCACAAACCTAGATATAATAATAATAATAATAATAATAATAATAATAATAATAATAAAAACATGGCTACAATGGTTAGGCAATTTTAAATATGATTATAAAATTCATATAGACAATATCCTTTTTTTATCAATCATGATGACATTTTTTTTTTTTTGTAGGCTACTGCTGAGACTACACTAGTGATGGTAGAAGCGAGGCTTTTTGAAATACACAGAAATAGTTGCATCGCAAAATGATTAATGTGTCAAAATCTGATGTTTAAAGCTCCATAAATTCAATAAGAACAAAGCAAAATATGTTCAGCAGGGGTTCTGGAAAACAGTTGCAAGTCTTTTCATTAAATTGTAACCTTAATTATGTAATTTAATGACATAAATACCATAAAACTGTATATCTGTTACTGTATATGTAGTCTTTTATTTTTGTATTATATATATATATATATATATATATATATATATATATATATATATATATATATATATATATATATATATACCATATTTTATATATATACCATATTTTATATATACCATATTTTTGCACCTGAGTATAAGTCGCATCAGTCCAAAAATACATCATGACGAGGACAAAAACATATATAAGTCGCACTGGACTATAAGTTGCATTTATTTAGAACCAAGAACTAAGAGAAAATATCACCGTCTGCAGCCGAGAGAGGGCGCTCTATGTCTTCAGTGATAGACTACAGGAGCACTGAGCAGCATAGATCGCCCTCTGGCGGCTGGAGACGGTAATGTTTTCTGTTGGATCATTTCTCTCAGTTCATGTCAAATTAATTTTGATAAATAAGTCGCACCTGACTATAAGTCGCAGGACCAGCCAAACTATGAAAAAAAGTGTGACTTATAGTCCGGAAAATATATATTAATATGAAGGTTGTAAAAAACAGAACATTTTGGCTTAACAGATGAGAAAAGTGTGTCTGGACCATAACCCAGACCTGGCGTACTATGCCATCTTAGCAGTGTTTACCGATGAATGCATTTCTGTTAATTGCATGGCTATGTTATATGCAAGGGTTTGTGTGAGACTACATGTTTGATCTTCTGTGAATAGAATACTGAATGAACGCCCTGTGAGATACACTCTGTGAACAACAAAGGGATTACAGTGTAAGAAACGGGTGTTGCATCTTGACAAGGGCTGCAATGACCTCCAACACACTGTAACTTTTTTGCTTTGATTATTTTTTATAGGGAATCAAAGGAGGATCAAAGGCGACTCTACAATGTCAGCATTGCTGATGTCGCCATCTGCATTACTTTCAATTCAGGACTGCCCTCCGTTCATAGCTTATTCATAAGGAGTCACTGTCGTCGTGCCAATCGATTGGCTGCAATGATAATGAATCACTTCCTCTGGCTGCTTCCACTGGTCTTTCCGCACCTGAGCTCTCCAGTCATATTGCTAGAGAAGAGTGATGGAAATCTCTTTCACTGGAACCATCTGATGAAAGGAGATAAATTGGTGCTGCACAGATCCAAAAGGGACTGGATGTGGAGGCAGTTCTTCCTGTCGGAGGAATACACAGGGAGTAACTATCAGTATGTCGGCAAGGTGAGTGTCCACGATAACATTGGCTCAGAACGAGCCTGCTTTTCTAGCAAAACAGGGCTTGGAGGAGATGCAAATGCCTGATTTTTGCATTCCTCTTTTTTTTCTGATTTTTGTTTTATTTTTCTGAGCTTTATATGTTTTGACACTGGATTTGAAAATGGCGCAGTGTGGCAGGCACTTTGAAAAACTTGATGCCATAATCAAAGAACATAAAGTAGCACAAATATGAATTACACACTCACTGAGGCATGAATATTCACAGAGGCAGAGAGACTGAAAGTAAACTAGAGTTGGAGAGAGTCGTTTTGAGACAGAATACTTTGTAGCAGGGTTTGGTTTTTTACTGCTCTCATTTCCAGGACAAAGTGGCTCCGCAGAGACCTGACAGGAATCAACAATTATGGGCTATTTCACTCACTCTTTTTCACCTCACCACTCACCACCCCATTGACTTCAAACCCGTCTGCAGTGGCTGTGTGAAGGAAGGGACTGCAATTCATCAAGCCGCAGTTCAGAGGCATGCTATATTAATGCCACATTGAATTACATGAAAGAGAAGTCCATGGTGACATTCAGCAGCAGACTGTGTTGTATACATACAAAAAGCATGGAATACGACAAAGACACCAAGAGCTGTACTTTTTCTTTCAAAATTGTATTATTGTTTAGCACATATAACACATACTAATAACACCATAAAAAAGAACATTTGGATGACTTGGTCAAAGGTTACTTGGAACATATTTTCTGAACTTTGGGCATGCTAGTCTAAGTGCTTTCGATTTTTCTTTTTTTTTATGAAAGTATAAGGTATTTTCTGTGAGTGTGCAAGACTGCCTGGATAAAAGTGCAATGATTGTAACTTAAAAAATACATCAATGTTGTGTTTACTTTTACGACAATACCTCAAAATATGGCAATGAGAAATACCAGTTTCCTTTCAGTCTGTCACGTTCTACATTATGTCAGAAAGAGACTGACGAATGGGATCTTGCCCGAGAGCCCAATCACCTTCGAGTGGTTACAAAACGAGCCAATGGTACACCAAGTATTTGCATCACGGGCTCTGCCCCGCAGAGCGGGTATATAAGGAGCAGCACGAGGAACTCTCATTCAAGCTTTGGGTTCGGAGCCGAGCACATCGCTTGCTGCTTTCAAGTGATTCAAGAGTGTTTCAAGACAAATTAACTGGTGTTGGTGTGACGGCGCAATTCAGCGGTTTGTCTGGGTTTCCTGCGTCAGCTCCCGCGTTCCCCTGAGCACTTCAGCACTTTTAAAAGAGCGTTTTTCTATTAAGCTAAAAGAGTAACAGGCTGAATATGAATCTTTTTAAAAATGTAAATTCGCCCGTAGGTTTTCTGGGTGCGGTCGCTATATCGCTCCTCGTGAAGGTCACGATCACACCCAGAGGCTGCCTCCACTCTACCACCGGTGCAGCCACCTCAGCCTGCTTGTCGCTGAGGGCGCCCCCCGCAGCCTCCAGAATCCTTTGTTCTCATTTATTTTCTGTTCCGCCACTGGCCCTGCAGCTCTTGTTCCCCCTCTACCCTTGCCAGTTTACATGCAAAGCAGGCTCGAGAACCCTTCGCCTTCTCATGCCCTCTTTGCTACTTGGAGTCAGACAAGTGCCCGCACTCCGCCCCCGCTAATGGACGCTATGCCTCCCATGCTGGGGCTGTCTGCTCCACCTCAGTGCCCCACTGTTTGTATGCCTGTAGTCCCCTTGACCCCGCTGGATTGGTTCCTGGGAGTCTGGCTAGAGATTCCCAGGTCATCCTGTTGGCTCATCCGGATGATTAGGCTCAGCTAAGCGATTCAGTTTGCCCGGCGTTCGCCTTCAGGTCAACTGGAAAAAGAACAAACTCTGCCCTGTGCAGAGGATCTCTTTTCTTGGTATGGAAATAGACTCGGTCGCCATGTTCCCGCAGTTTACAAATGAGCGCGCACAGTCACTGCTGAATTGACTGAGACAATTTGAGGGCAAGAGAGCGGTTCCACTGAAACGGTTTCAGAGGCTCCTGGGGCATATGGTCATACTGCTTGGGTTACTCCATATGAGACCGCTTCATCCCATGCTTTATGACCGAGTCCCGAGATGGGCATGGTAACTGGGCATGCTCCTGGGCATGCTCCTTTCCAAACTTCTTAAAAACTGCAGTTGTTAAGCCCCTCTAAAAATCAAGTCAGGAATCTTGGTGTGATTCTGGAGACAGACCTTAGTTTCAGTAGTCATGTCAAAGCAGTAACTAAATCAGCATACTATCATTTAAAAAACATTGCAAGAATTAGATGTTTTGTTTCAAGTCAAGACATGGAGAAACTAGTTCATGCCTTCATCACCAGCAGGGTGGACTATTGTAATAAGCTCCTCACCGGCCTTCCCAAAAAGACCATCAGACAGCTGCAGCTCATCCAGAACACTGCTGCCAGGATTCTAACTAGAACCAGAAAATCTGAGCATATCACTCCAGTCCTCACGTCCTTACACTGGCTTCCAGTTACATTTAGGATTGATTTTAAAGTACTTTTACTCGTGTATAAGTCACTAAATGACCTAGGACCGAAATATATTTCAGATATGCTCACTGAATATAATCCTAACAGACCACTTAGATCACTAGGATCGAGTCAGTTAGAAATACAAAGGGTTCACACAAGACAAGGGGAGTCCGCCTTTAGTTACTATGCCGCCCGCAGTTGGAATCAGCTTCCAGAAGAGATCAGATGTGCTAAAACACTAGTCACATTTAAATCTAGACTCAAAACCCATCTGTTTAGCTGTGAATTTATTGAATGAGCACTGTGCAATGTTCGAACTGATTGCACTATATTTTCACTGTTTTTTTAAATTTATTTTATTTTATGTAAAATAATTTTTTAAGGCGAGACACTGCAGGTGAATAGGGAAAAAAAATATCTAATAGTTATCACCTTACTTACCCAGTTGATTGATTACATTGATTACATTGATTATTGCAAACATTTTTTGTATTACAAGTTTTCAAAAATGTTATGTTTAAATATGCAAATGAGGCATTCTTTAATGAAATATGTGCTAATTTGCATACATTTCTAGTACAAAAATCTGAACACTAGATGAAGTCAGTTTCACATTTTTTGTTTAATTTATTTTGACATATTAGAGTCAAATGTTTTTACAGAGGGAATTCTGGTTATCTTTTTTTGTCACTCCATAATTCAGAAAATACTTTGAACAGCCAGAAAACAATATATTTTCACAATTTTGGGGGGAATAAAATGTTGTATATAATCAAGGAAAATATATATGAACAAATCCCTCTGTAAAAATCTTCAGAATACAGACAGGAATAAAAATGTCAAGTTTGGTGTGTGTACGTGCTACTGAAGTTGAGATTTATGGCTCAGTGTTGAAGAAAAAACTCATTTTGAGAAAACGGCCTTTAAAAATATGTATTGTAATTGAAATCTATTGACACAAACAGATAAAGTGCTATAAAAGAAACACTTAACAGTGTCTTTTGGATGTTTTCCTTCCACTAATTTGAAAAAAGCACTTTATGAAAAACCAAAAAGCCCAAAATCTCAAAATTGACAGGTGCTTGAAAAAACATTGTTTTTGCCTGCAGTGTCTCGCCTTAACTGTTTTAAATTCATTTTAAATAAGTAATTTTGTTATAATATTATATATTTTTTAAATAAACTTGCCTTGCCTTGCCTTGCCTATAACCTGTGTCCAGACATGTTGCAGTGTCAACAGATGCCTCAGCCACGCAACTCGGTCGCTATCTCCTCTTGTGGAGCCAGACGCATCTGAGGACGCTTCATGCCATTCACATCCCAGACAGGCTCAATCGAGCAGCCGACGAGCTCTCACGGCAGCAGTCTCGTCCCTGGTAATGGAGACTCCGCCCCCAGTCGGTTCAGCTGATTTAGCACGGACGCTCTGGCACACAGCTGGCTGCTGGGCCTGCGCAAGTATTCACCCAGTGAGCCTTCTTGCACAGACGTTGTGCAAGATCAGGGAGGACAAGAAAAGGTCCTAATGGTTGTGCCTTTTTGGCCCAGCCAGACCTGGTTCCCCAAACTTGTACTCCTCGCGACAGCCCCTCCCAGGCCAATTCCTCTGAGGAAAGATCTTCTTTCTCAGATCTGGCACCCAAGTTCCCATCTTTGGAACCTACATATGTGGGTTCTGGACGGGTCAGCTCAGGTGGTAGCTACCATTACTTTAGCTAGAGCCGTGTTCACCAGACAAGCCTATGCTTTGAAGTGGAACCTCTTTGTCACTTGGTGTTCTTCACGGCGACCCGATCGTGTCAGTGCTTTCCTTTCTTCAGGAGGGGTTGGAACGAAGGCTGTCTCCTTCCCCCATCAAGGTCTATGTGGCCGCCATTTCGGCTCAACATGGGACCTGCAGGCATTTTCGGTTGATGAAGCGTGCCTGGATTTCGGGCTGACCAACTCTCATGTTATCTTGAGACCCCGGCCTGGGTACATGCCCAAAGTTCCCACCACTCCTTTTAGGGATCAGGTGGTGAACTTGCAAGCGCTGCCCCTGGAGGAGGCAGACCCAGCCCCGGCGCTGCTCTGTCCAGTACGTGTGCTCCGCACCTACGTGGACAGAATTCAGTGCCTTAGGACTTCAGACCAGCTCTTTGTCTGTTACTGAGAAGGGAAGGGAAAGGCTGTCTCCAAGCAGAGTTTATCCCACTGGATAGTGGATGCTATTATCCTGGCTTATCAGGCTCAAGACCTGCCATGCCCCCTAAGGATGAGAGCTCACTCAACTAGGAGTGTAGCTTCCTACTGGGCGTTGGGGCATGTCACCTCACTAACAGTCATCTGTTAAGCTGATGGCTGGGCGACACCTAACACATTTATAATCTCCGTGTAGAGCCTGTGTCCTCCCGGAAACTCGCTCCTTCGGGCCTGTAAGGACCTGCCCGGTGTCAATCTGCTTGCTGCACCATTCCACTCCACGGACTGGATGCGTGCACTGTTCATCCAGCACTGTTGATGTCCAACACTTGCGTACATGCCCTTTTGGTCAGCCCTGTGTGGGACTGGGTGCCTCCATGTGTTGTGATTCCCCTTTCTGGGCAATTCCACATGTGTATGTCCACAGTAAGTCTCTTCATAGCATGTGTCTTTCCCTTGGCAAGCCCCTTGCCAGCTCTGTCGTTGAAACTTCCTTATATACCCGCTCTGCGGGGCAGAGCTCGCGATGCAAATTCCGCAGATCAAGGTACTTGTCGTACCATTGGCTCGTTTTGTAACCACTCGAAGGTGATTGGGCTCTCGGGCGAGATCCCATTTGTCAGACCCTTTCTGATGTAACGTTTCCATTCCCTCCTTCAGGGAATGAGAGTTACATACGAAACCGAGATGTGTCCAATATCAAGTGGCATAACAAGCTGTTTTGTACAAATGTCTGGATTAGGCAAACACTGGAAGTCGCGCACACTGAATCAATATATTGATACTGATTTGAGTATTGAAAGTATAGATACTCAAATAAAAAATATATCTATTGTTTCTAAGGTGTTTTATTTACCAGTGAACAAAAAAACAACAATTAAAGCACACATTTGTTTTTTACTTAAGTTGTTCAAATATAGTATTTGTAGATTTCCAAGTTTATCAGTAAACAAACTTTAACCATACGTAAAAAAAAAAAAAAAAAAAAAAAAAAAAAAAAACATAATTAGTTGAAATTAAGGCGTACTGAATGTTAAAATGGGTTTCAAATATAAAGTGAAGTGGGTATAAGTAATTTAATGATATAATCAATTTCATAATTTAAAAGTTCCGTTTTTTAAGTATCAAATCATATTTATCAAATAAATAGTTTGCAACATTCTGCTTTGTGATGTTTTCCTATGTTTTTCATTTGCCCTCTCTGTCAGTCAGTGTGGAAAACATAAAATGTTATGAGATCCTGCTGAGTGTGTTTGAAGGGTCAGCTGGTAGATATAGCTGGTAAATATCAAATCTGTGCATTGCGACACAAAAACTTGTGTTAAGTCACAGTCTGCTTTCTATCTATGCAGCTTTGCTCAGATAAAGACAGAGGGGATGGAACTGCCAGATATGTAGAATCAGACCACTTTCTCTCTCTAAAAACAGCCTTTAGAGCCCAGGATAAATGCATTAAATAAATCTGACCAGATGCTGGACCTGCATCTGCACACATAAATGCATGAAACACCAACTTATTCTTTCTTTCTTTTTTCAATCTGTTGAAACCTGTTAGAACCCATAGAGTCTCATCCCACTGGTTGAAATGTAATTAAGCATCAGAAAGTGACAGTTAGACAGCTTTAGGGCAAATAAACTCATTTAAGGGAAACTAAATGACCCAACTAGTGCGGTATATCAGAGTGATTCTTCAGTTAGGGGAACTTGTCTGTCCCCTACTACGATTTTAAAGAAAGAGAATATGACTGTGTCTTTTTTAATTACTTTTACCCAATATTTAAGAGGGCTGAAATTAAAAATGTTCTATTTTAAGGCTTGTTCATTTATCCAGATTTTAAAAACTAAAAAATAATTTCATAATTCTAAATAATAATTTCATAAAAATAAATTCCAAAATTCACATTTCCATTTCCCCCCCATAAATTTACATTTTATTTTACAATAATAAACTTTTGTATTATCTTACAGTAAACGGTTTATTTTACAAAACCAACCTTTATTCACTGCTAGTTAACTTTACTTTTGCTAGTTACTTCTCTCTCAAACAAAGTGCCATTATTATCACGTTATTTCAAGACGTCAAACATGCTAAAGGTTTTATTAAGAAAAGGGCAATAAATAAAATAAATAACTAAAACGTTGAAAGACTACAAAATATTAGCGATTTAGTAGATGAGATCCAGTTTTATGGGTTTATTCTAAGTAGAAGGATGACAATATGGACAACGATAGCAATAAATACAATTTGGATTTGAATTATCACTATTAAAATGAAAAAGTCATGTAACTCAATCATGTTCTAAAAGGAAGGACATTTTATATTTTTAGCAATGCAAATGGAAATGCAATGAAAATGCAGTGGTAAAAACTGACTAAAAGCTTCATTAGTATTTAATGGAATATGTTCTGAAGACTTCTACTCTTAAGACTGTGGCTTTTATGAGTTTCTATTGTCCCTAGAGAGCTTTCCCATCAAAAGATGATTCTTCTAAGCTGCTAACCATGATTGAAAACAAGTCTAGCTGAAGTCCGCTGGTTAATAAAACACGACAGCATATCATATTAACATTTTGCTGAAGGAAGGACTTTCTATTACTCTACTAGTGTTTGTTCACAAATAATGTGCCAATAACAATATTCACAAATAATGTGCCAAATATCAAATTTGTGCATTGCGACACAAAAACTTGTGTTAAGTCACAGTCTGCTTTCTATCTATGCAGCTTCGCTCAGATAAAGACAGAGGGGATGGAACTGCCAGATATGTTCTCTCTGGGGAAGGAGCAGGCACAATTTTTCGTATCGATGAGAAGTCTGGGGATTTACATGCTACACAGAGACTGGACAGAGAGGAAAAGGCCTCTTACACACTGCAGGCCCAGGCTTTCAACAAAATCACGGGCCTCCCTCTGGAGCCTGCCACTGAATTCATTGTCAAGATACATGACATCAATGACAATGAGCCCAAATTTACCAAGGCTGTCTACACTGCCAGTGTACCTGAAATGTCAGACGTCGGTGAGTGAATGAAAATTACTTTTTCTCTCGGTGTTGTTATTTGAAGTGCATTTACTGTCATGCTGGAATACTGCACCAGGGTGTGATATTCCTGTCACTGCAGTGTTTTTAAGGTCATGGATGCCTCAGTGCTGTTGGTTTTTCAAGAGATTATTTTTTTTATTTTTTGACTAGTTTTTGGAGCATGTAGTGTTATGAAGTGGAGCATTCAGACAACAGTGAGCTAGACTTTCACAATATTTGTTGTTGTTGTTTTGCTTGTTTTATTAGGGTAATTTTGTTTCAGCTTTGATTTAAGTATTTATCTTGTCTTGTTAAGTTTAGTTTTTTAGGGGTGTTTTGGCTTTATTAAAGTCTTTATCATGTTGTCCTGTCATGTTATTTAACATTACTAGGGGAAACTTGAGTTAGACTTAAACAAATATTTGTTTGGTGTGTGTTATTAAGTTGTTTTGTTTCGGTATTGAATGGCTCTGCATTATTATTATTATTATTATTATTATTATTATTATTATTATTATTATTATTATTATTATTATTATTATTATTATTATTATTTTGGTGTGTCCCTAAACTCTTTGTTTAGGAGAATTTGATGCTCTCGAGAGCTCTCGAGACCATAACAAACTGGGATAATGCTAAATGAGTACAAGTATTTCCTTTTTATTATTTGGTGTTTGTTGCCACATAAGTAAATATAAATATTTAAAACAAATAAGGCTAGTATCATGGTTCTATTAATAATCAGAAATAACCATATTACCTAAACATAGCAGTTTTCTAGGAATGTGCATTTAAGGTAGTCAAATGCAAATATATGTAAACACTAAAACCAGTGCCCGCAATGCACTGCCTCTCTTGAGTCCTGATGTATAGTGCCTGATGGAAGAGATTCTATTTGGTCATCTTATCACATTTACTATTTACATCTAATTCCCATTCTCACATCATCTATCACCACTGTCTCACACAATCAGTGGCTCTGTGCTAGCAGTGACACTGCACCATACATATTCACAGGACATGCATATTCAGGAGATTCATGCTGCTTCTCAGTAATATCATAATAACCTCTGGTTATCCCGTTTCCAATCAAGTCAGTCCTCAAGCAGTGAAGCAGTCTGCTTGATATTGTCTCCCCAAAGAAAATCTAATGATGCTCTTCCTTCTCTGATATGGGTTCTCATGTCCAGTTGGAATCTATTATAAGGGACTGTAAATCTTATTTATGAAATTATTGCCCTCAATCAAGGGGGAACTATCATCATATTATGAAGCACTCGTTACACTCTGACACACAATCCAAGGACAAAACCAATTCCATTAGTGTTTTCCAATTTAAGGAATGATGGTAAATCTAGGTTAGAGGCACTGTAGCCTTTGAACCATAATGAATGTTAATAATCCAGTTTTGAAAACAAAACAATGACCAAACTATTTGCTTTGTTTTCATGACTGTACCCCTTGATAGTAAATTTACTGAGAGCTTGGTTCTTCACATTTGAGAAATGTAATATAATATAAATGTATTTCCAAACACAATCCTTCCCCAAAAAAAAGTCTTATATAGAGGCTAATCGCTTTAAATGTAATATTGAAGTGACTATGTCTTCTCCACTGCTACCCGAAGGAATATTTTATTGCTCAGAGGTTGCTCTTTCACAGTTCTGCAGACTCGGTTATGTTCTCAATTATGCTTAATTGAAATATTGACTTTGCCTCAGATGCTTATCCTAAAATGCCTATAAGGAGAAATAAATATTGGCATGCGGTAAGTCAATAAATGTAATGTATTTAGGTTTAAGAAGAATCTGATGAGAAGTATTAAATAAATATAGTAAAGTTACTTGCAGACTTTAGTATTTAGAAATTTTTATTTACACTGTTGATGTTACACTGTTGACTGTCAGCATAAGAAAGGAGACTTAAGGCCCGTTCACACCAAGCACGATAACTATAAAGATAACGATAAGATATAGTTCTAAATATCGTTCTCAATATTAAAGAATAGCAGAGTCCACACTACAACTACCGTGTAACGATAAAGGCATAGAGAAACGGTATCGTTGGAATCATTTTCAGGACGATTTTTTTTTTTTTTTCCAGCTGAACATTGACATCCAATCAGAATCAATCCTTCTATAACGAGCTACAGGATTTAAAGTGACAGACGCACGTGCGCTCAGAATAAACTAATATCGTTATCTTTATAGTTATCTTTATAGTTAACTAATAACATCTATAATCAAACATCTCCATTTGCTCTCCTCTCCATTCTCTAAACTCTTCTTTCTTTCTTTCTTTCTTTCTTTTTTATAGGTACTTTTGTAATAGAAGTCAATGCCACTGATGCAGATGATGCCACATATGGGAACAGTGCTAAACTGTGTACAGCATTCTGGAAGGGCAGCCCTACTTCTCTGTGGAGCCAGAGACTGGTGAGTCCTCCAACATCTTGCTGAAAACATATTCTCTGCTGAAATACCACTACTATGTATGCCTGAGGCTATTTTGACAAAGTGAGGCAGGGATGTGATTTTTTTTTATGTGGAATGTCTGAACCATAAAGATCACACACTGCTGTGCCTGGTTAACACATCCAGCTACAACAAGAATATTTGTTTTACACGAAATGGAATAAAACTTTGAATTGGAGCAAATTACTATGCTTGGCTTGTTTTATTACTTTTGCTGTGAAGAACAGAAGTTAAGGTTGATAAATGTTGCAATATAAAGGTTATGGATAAAAAAAAAAATATTAAGATGAAGGTATAAATACAAACCCAAGAAGGAATAGAAAATACTGGCTCTTTAAGAAAGTATAGTGCTATAAAACAAATATATTATTAGAAAAAAAAAATATTAAAGGTATATATAATGCACATTATGCACATAATATACATATTATGCTCTTTTACAAAGTCTTGATTTTGTTTTTGGGTGTAGAGCAGGCTCTCATACTAGGTTGTTTGAAAAACACATTATTTTTCACATATTTTACATTATTACAACACCTCAAAATCAAATCAATTTGAGCGTTGATTTAAACCCGGATGATTGTAACCACTCTAAGTTTGTCTGTCTTGGGAAAGCTAATGTGTCTCCAACATAATGATAACACTCATTGTCTTCTCTAGTACAGCACAACAAGGTCTCGTCATATTCGTCAATATTTGTGATATCACAAATCCCGGAAAATATCAGTTTTAGTCAAAACAAGTCGTTTGTTGTAGTTTTTGAAAGTTAAATATTTTGAAAAAAAAAAATCTCCTTTTTTGAATTGCACTTTGAGTTTTGTAACTATGCAGATATTTGTATGCTTTTACACAACAAATTTAAAAAGTGAAAAAGCATTAAAAAAAGTTACTGTTTAGTATGCAGTAGGTTACCTGGAAATAAACTGTGAATAAATTGTGGATAAATAAATGATTATATACATGTGCTTTGGGAAAAAAAAGTAAGAATGTATCATAATAAATGAAAAAGTATCTACATAAAAGGTTGCAATATGGATTATTTATTTTATTAATAATAAATGCAGAATATGCAGTGTGTGTATGGAGAATTTGATTTACATTTACATTATATACATTAGGATATTACAATATTATGTTTTTCTGCTTTTTGATCATACTGCGTTTTCTGTCCAGGAATTGTCAGAATAGCTCTTTCCAATATGGATCGAGAAGTGAGGAAGGAGTATTCAGGTGGTTATACAAGCGAAAGACATGGCAGGACAGATGGGTGGTCTGTCTGGAACCACTATGGTCAACGTCACCCTTACAGATGTTAATGACAGCCCGCACGTTTTGCTTACAGTAAGATATCACTATATTATGCTTAAGTGCTTTTAAGCACTTATTAGTGTTTTGAAGTTAATGTGAATTGCAACCTATCTACTTTTGAATAGTTTTTCTGACATATTGCATTTCTTGAACTCTGAATTGTATTCTGGTGTATTTCCAAGTGAGAAATAGTATTTAAAAAAAAATAAAAAATCTAATTGCATGGAGCTAAAACAAATGTTGAGTTCACTTAAATTCTGCTTAATTAGCTGTTTGCAATTGGTTGGCATTTTAGTTAAGCAAAATGATTAAAGATTTTTTTGTTAAGAATAACATGCACCAATGAAAATACATCTAGAATTGCGCATTAAGACTGCATTAAGTAATTGAATAGGGTAAATCTTGACTTTAAACACCATGAAGGGCTTAGAATTAAGACCAAAAAAGGGCATAAAATTGTGCTTATATGGTTGAAATGAACATAACCTCTTTCATTTTCAAGGTTCTTACCACCTAAGCACTTATGAGTCAGCAGAAATCGGATCAACTGTGGGTCGAATCAAAGCCAACGATGGTGACGAGGGAGAAAATGCTGAAATGAAATACAGAATTGTAGATGGAGATGGCAAAGAATATCTTGATATAATAACAGATGAGACAACCCAAGAGGGTGTTATCGTCGTCAAAAAGGTAAAACCCTGTATCGGTGTTTATGAATATGTTATGATTTATGATGCTTTGAAAACAAACATACTTATTGATCTTCATCCAGAAACTAGACTATGAAAGCAAGCGCGTTTACACAGTGAAAGTGGAGGTGACGAACACACACCAGGACCCCAGCTTCACTGATCTGGGCCCATTCTTAGACACAGCCATCGTCAAGGTCACGGCCAAAGATGTAGATGAGCCTCCTGTCTTCAGCAGGCCTCAGTATGTCTTTGAGGTCAATGAGGACACACCAAAGGGAATAGCAGTTGGAACTATTACAGCCTGGACCCTGATGCCACACATTACCCACCAGTGAGCATTTGAAATATTTAATTATTCAACATT